>NC_071123.1:4055000-4240000 GCF_024256425.1 Clarias gariepinus | reverse complement strand
TTTTCTTTGACTTTTTATTATATAATTTTTTATTAATTTTAAAAATAATTTTTTGCCTTTATGTGCATAAACGCACATAAACAATGACATCATAAAGTTTTTACTACCCGGGCTCATCGTGCTCCACTGCTCATCTGTCCTCCCTGTCTCTCTCTCTCTCTTTAATTTGTCTCTCTCTTGGTTTCATTCATGCCATTCCATCTTTCACTCTCTCTCTCTCTCTCTTTCTGTCTCTCTCTCTCTCTGTGTCTCTCTCTGTCTCTCTCTTTGCGGACAGGCCTGTCTCACCTCGAGCCCTCTTTTCTCTCTCTCACACTCCCCCCTTCCTCAGGCGATTGTAAGTACAGCACCTAGCCTCTCTGCTTTCTCTTTCTCTTGCTTCGCAGTGCAGCCAGCATGCCGACGCTAAGACACACACCTATAGAGCAGCTGCATGATGAGCGTTAACTGCCTCAAGCTCCAGTCAGGAAGGATTAGGAACATTTTGTGCATTCGCATATCCGTCTTTTAAAATATTTGTGATAAAAAATTTTAAAAACCTAGTGTTGTTGCAATACGAGTGGAGAAATACAAGATGAATCAGCTGGCCAAGCATGCAGTGGCTGCAGTGCACTGCCCAGTCATGTGGTTCTGGGTTTCGAGAACACTTGACCCCAAAGTCGGTTCAACAATCGACATTGTCGCAAAGCAGCTTCACACAATCAAAAGAATTATTTAATGTGCATGAATTAAAATGATAAATGATGAAACTCCGAGATGGCAGTAGGAAGAAACCTCGAGAGGAACCGGAGTCAACAGGGAAATCCGTCGACGTGAAAACGCTTTTTAGTTGCCTGGAAACGCAGTTGACTAAAATACGGGAGCTAAATTGTAGCCAAGTTTATCACATTTCTGTTATTGTTATTATTATCTTGCAAAACGTTTATTTAGCGAGATTGCTTTGCCCGAATTGTTGTTGTGTTTAAGTCTGGACAACTTTTTTTTTTTAACTACGTACAAGATGACATATCGAAACATCGAGAGGTATTTAATTCCCCGCGTCTCGGTTTTGTCTGTTTTTTTTATTTACATACTTGCTCATTCCAGATTCCTAAGAGATACCTGTAGAGATACGAAGTGTATAAAGTAAAGTACGACTGCGTAATGTATTTCGTAAACACCTACGAACTGGCTACGCAGTAGCTACAAAATCATACAATGAATTTACTATGTGCTTAGAACTACGATCCGTCCTAAAAGTAACGCTGAACCGTCTATGACGTTACACGATTGTCTACGATTTATTTACGGTTTGCTAAAAATTGATAAGCCTTGTTGTAAAGAAATCAAAGAACCATTTACAAATTGCGACGATCGATATTTAAAATAACTTACCAATGTTAAAAATAGTTTTTGCGCAGGTGACCACAGTTAAAAATTGTAAGAATTGGTAAAAAGTTTTTTTTTTTTGTTTTTTTTTCAAAGGTTACGTTTTTTTTTTTGCAAACCACGGCTAGCCGTAGCTACCGAGCTCTGACGCACTTCCCGATCATCTCCCTGCGACTTCCTGCGATCTCAAAGTCGGGACAGTGTTGGATTTAAATCAGGGATGTATTTAAGAAAAAGGGGCTTTAAACAGATTCCTTAATTTCATAATTTAAAAGGAAAAAAAAAAGCTAGTTCTGGTGGTTTAAGCTACTGGTTTGTACACAACCGTTGAAGATGATGTGTAACACGATGGTGCCGTCATACCCGTTATCGAAAGAGGTGGGGCTAATCATATACAGATGTGCAGTGACACATGGAAGACGTTGTTATTTTAGTCACGTCTTGTTACATTTTCTTTTTTTTACTGTCTGACTGGAGCTTTTATTTCGTCCAATGAGAGAGAGGGAGAGATGAGCGCTGGGAATGGGACAGGGAACAGTGAATGGCTACTTCTTTTTCGTGAGTCTAATTTTGTATTTTTGGCCAGCTTTTGCACGTCCAATCCAGAGAAATCAGGGGAAAACAAACAGCGTTGGATTGGGGAAACAAACAAAATAAGACGCATTTTCTTGTTTTTGTTCCGTTTTCCGTTTGGTACCGAGGCTCATCCGTACCGTCGATGGTCTGGATTGAATCTTAGATTGAAAATGAAGAGCACACGGGGTTCACATGAATGAGAACGTGTGCTGCTCTGTGCTGCCACCTGTTGGCCAATGTGTTCAACAGCATGTTTGAATACCGTATACGGTCATCTTTATCCGCTATAGTTAGGCGCGGTAATGTGTTTCAGCTCCACTGCTGCTTAGTCAAAAATTAGTGCGTAAATAAATGTGTGTTTTTAAAAGCGTTTTTCTGTCTCCTGCAGTCGGTTCTGCTGAAGAGGAAGTGCGAGGAACACTTGTGAGTAATTGGGTAACGTTATATTTGGCACACCATTGGGTCACGTGATGTCTCGCTCTGATTTAACAAGGTTTTTTTTTTTTAATTCACAATGATTTAGAGAGAAATTGAGAGACGCGTCCAACGAGCTGCAGAAGAAGAGCGCCATCATCGAGGAACTGGAGCCCAAATATCACGCTGGTAGTGAGTTACACACGGATAAGGGAAGAAGGTTTTAAAATAATACAGCTGACATGAAAGGAAAGATAGAACATAAAATAGAACAAAAGTCTAATTTAATGAATATTCATCTCTGTGTGACTAGCGTAAAAAAGGTAAATACATTTTTTTTTAAAAAGCATGCAAAAAAATGTTTACCTGTAAATCCATAAAGTCAAACAGAAAACGCGTCAACTGTAGAAAGGCTAAGAAATCATCTTGACATCTTCTCGGCTTGTAGCTCAGAGGATTGAGGAACTGGAGGAGGCTCTGAAGAAGAAAGACGACGAGATGAAGCAGATGGAGGAGAGATATAAGAAATATCTGGAGAAAGCAAAGAGTGTAAGACGCACAACATGATGTGTACATACTGTGTCAGGTTTTTGTTAGGTGTGTAATGCCGAGTGTTTGTTTGTTTTGTTTTTTTCCATCCAGGTCATTCGGACTTTGGACCCGAAACAGAACCAGGGTTCAGCTCCTGAGGTTCAGGCCCTGAAAAACCAGCTACAGGAGAAGGAGAGAATGCTGCACTCTTTAGAGGTATACACACACACACACACACACACACACACACACACACGGAGTTGTTTGTGTTAGCAGTGTTTGATGATGATGTGTGTGTTGGGTGTATTTACAGAAAGAGTACGACAAGGCGAAGTCTCAGCGAGACCACGAGGAGAAGCTGATTGTATCCGCCTGGTACAACATGGTGAGCGCGTGAATATTGATTATGTCGTCTACCGTCATCATACTCGGCTCTGATTGGTCAGAAATGTCAAATATGTAGTGCATCAAAAGCGTATGTTAATTAATTATTTATTTAATAAGCTCAGCACTGCGTACGGCCTTCTATCTAAACACTTACCGTGTTAACAGTTAACGTCCTGGAAATGATTTTGTCCTCTAGGTGGCACCATTGTGCTGCTGATGAGCTTCTATTCCATATTTTAAACCGTCAGGAGTGTGTTTATGTATTCAATAAAACCAGAAAATCCATAATCCGAAAGGATTTGCTTTGGGGTGTAAATACATTTGAGTTGGTGCATTGGTGTCAGTATTTATGACGCCGCTCCACGAATTGAAACACAGCAGTATGTGTCTCTCTCGCTCTCCCATAATCCTCTGGTGCGAATATTTCACCTCTCTTCAGAGAACATGAACGAGACGAGATTTGCTGTGCTGTCGCAGTGGAAAAGGCGTGGCCTCTGCGCCTGTCAGGGTCAATGAGGTGAAGAGGGTGTGGCCTGTGCACCTGTCAGACTTGATAAAGGAAGAAGGCGTGGCCTGTGAGTTTCAGTTACATCAAAGGAGTAAAGAGGGCCTCTTTACTTGTCAGTCTCATTTAAGTGGGTGTGGCCTCTTTATCTGCCAGTGTTTAATGAGGGAGGCGTGGCCTGTGCACCTGTCAGACTTGATGAAGTGAGTTTCAGTCACATCAAAGGAGGTGTGGCCTCTTGTCAGTCTCATTTAAATGGGTGTGGCCTCTGTCCCTGTCAGATGTACTGAAGAAAGGAAGGCGTGGCCTTTTAATTTCAAAGTCGCATCAAAAGAGGTGCGACTTCTTTAACTGCCAGAGTGGGTAAAGTGGGTGTGGCCTGTGTATCTGTCAGGTGCTTAATGAGGGAGGCGTGGCCTGTGCACCTGTCAGACTTCATGAAGGATAAGGGAGTGGCCTGAGAGTTTGTCACATCAAAGGAGGTGTGGCCTCTTTACTTGTAAGTGTCTTTTAAGTGGGCGTGGCCGCTGTCCCTGTTAAGTGCTTAATGAGGGCACTTACTTGATGAAGCAGGAAGGCGTGGCCTGTTAGTTTTAGTCACAACGAAAAGGTGTGGCATCTTAACTTGCCATTCTCATTTAAGTGGGTGTGGCATCTGTCCCTGTCAGGTGCTTAATGAAACAGGAGGGTGTGGCCTCTTGTCAATCTCATTTAAGTGGGTGTGGCATCTGTCCCTGTCAGTCATAAAGAACGAGGCGTGGCCTTTAACATTTCGGTCTATTACAGTAGGTGTGGTCCATGTTACAAATTTCTGTTATTTATTATGAAATAACTGTAGTGTTTCTAATTTCTCTCTCTCGCTCTCTCTCTCTCTCTCTCTCTCGCTCTCTCAGGGCATGGCTCTCCAGAAGAAAGCAGCGGAGGAGCGTTTAGCCAGCACGGGTTCGGGTCAGTCGTTTCTGGCGCGTCAGAGGCAGGCCACCAGCACACGGCGCTCGTATCCGGGCCACGTGCAGCCCGCCACAGCCAGGTAGACTCCCGACATCACCATGGCAACACTGTGGTCAAACAGGACGCCTGTCTCTTTCCCCGCAACTGTTCCTCACGCTCCCTCCTTCTCGCCTCCTCCTCCTCCTCCTCCTCCTCCTCCCAGCTGAACGTCTTCACAGGGTGTCGAACCGAATCATGTTTACAGTCTCACTAAAATCTCCCTTTTAATAAAGTAGAAAGCCCCGGGGGATGTTAAGTAGAGATGATCTGATGATGATGATGATGATGATGATGATGTAGTAAAGGAGTGAAAGCTTGCTCTCAGAGCAGCCTTGACTTTTACGATGATTATTATTTTAAAGCGGTTTTAACGATCACTTCCTGGTGTTTATTATGCGCACTCCTTTGTAAATGCAGGAGGCCAAGACTGTTGCGTAAAATTATTATTTTTTTCTAGTGTTTATTTTACATAATGCCATGTCAAGCTTAAGATGCAGTATACAGGACTTAAAAAAAAAGGGAAAGGGAAAAAAAAAAAAAAGCTCAAAGTGCTGCGTCTCATCAGTAAGGCCTTGGCTCGGGATTCTGATCTGGGATCAGGTCATTTTTCATCCATATTTGGTGCAGTGTTTGTTTGATTCTAAAAACAAGCTGATTCTAGATCAGTGTCTAAAATGACCACAGAGGAGAGAATGCCAGCGATTAAACGCCCGGCCTTAGTTTGCACGTCTACCTGTATGTGAATTCTTTCTCTTCCTCTTGTTTTTATTATCATAAAGGTCATTTTTTTTCGTGTGTGGTGTTGTTTCTTTTGTTTGTTTTTTTTGTAAAATATCAGCGATTTAGTAAAGAAATGTTTTCATGTAGACAGGGTTTTAAATTTCCTCCATATTTGTTGCTTTAACACTTTTAAAAAAAAATTATTTTCCCCTCCTACCACCAGGAACTGTTACACCTGTTTCAGTTGTTTATTTTACAGACGAATATTACAAATATCGCTGTAAAGTATAAAAATTTAATTTGTCTGCAAGGTTTTTTTTTTTCCTTTTTTTTTTTTTTTTAAGCAAGTCACTTTCAATTAATCCAGATTTAAATTAATAATGTACAGGATGTGCAATAAAAAACACGCAAATTAAATATTTTTGACAACATCGCACACAAACACGGACACAAAAATATGCCGGAGATAATTTATTAGGATTATTGTAAATTTTAAATCAGCAATTAGAGAAGTTCAGGTGTCAGAATTCATCATTTCGAGTGCTTGTTTGTAATTCCCTCAACTACATTTAAAATAAACAAATAAGTAAATAAAATTAAATGAATGTTAAAAAAAAAAAAAAAAACTGGGGCGCATTTATTAATACGTTATGTACAGTAAAAAATTAATATGTTACAATCTAAGTTAAATCCAAAGATTAGAGGACGCATTTGATCGTCCAAAGGCAAATTCTTCAACACAGAAAAACAGAACGTTAATTAATAATTAGGAATGATTTTTTCCCCCGGTGATGATTATTTCCTCGTTTATTCGGAACGTTCTCAATCTGTGTCCCAGTGCGAAGCATTGATTGATTCTTTGTTAAGAGCTCGAATTCTTTAAATAAATTTGATGTTAATGCTGGTTATATAAATAACTTTAGTTGTTGTCATGGCGACAAAATACCCTTAGCAGTCCTTGAGTTCTCGTACCTGGTTGGTTGGAGGGAAAAAGTTTTGTTTGGGGTTTTTGGTCACTCGTTATCCTCTGCACTGCACACATCACCCTCAGTTTAACGGTCTCAAACACACTTATATTATTTCTACTTATTAGAGCAACGTCCTTGTTAAAGTGTATTTTCATCCCCGCGTATCATCCCCAGGTATCGATCTCCACAGGGTCTAATTAGAGAGATTTCTCCTGCAATAACAATTTTTAAAATCTTTAAAAAAAATATATATTTTTTTTTTGATCGTAAACGCAATTTCGGAATAATTCAGAAGTCACTCCAGTCTGACGCGATCCTCATCAGTCAGTTTCCTTCTGATGTTTAGTAACCAGTGTGATATGATTTATTAATGATCAAGCAAACAAATACAATAATAATAAGGAAATAAATCAAATATAAAACAATCAAATGCTGCATAAGGGCCTGGTTTTATAGTGACTCATAAAATACCTCGGTTTAATTTCACGGCCTATTTTGCACCAAACGGATTAGAGCGAAGGACTTTAAATGGCTTATTTACTAAATAATTTCACGCCGCAGTTATGAATGAACTCATTATTATTTCCCGGTTAAAGCGCACCCGCGAAAGTCGGCATTAACACTCGATCTGATGTCCTGCTTTGCTTCTGATGAAATCAATAACTTTTTTGAAAATGAGCAGAAAAAGCTTAAAACATGCAATTAGTTTAAAATCTGCTGCGCACTTCTGCTGCCTAATTAACCATCAGGACTAATTTAAACAAACGATTTATTTCTAAAAAAGCAGTGTGTGATGGCCCTGGTGATTTAGTTTATTGCTGTTATTAGTGTTATTACGGAGCCTCTATTATTCTTCGTTCTTTACACTGAACCCATAGCAAATGATTTTACTAAATGATAGGACGAACGACCAGAATTGATTATTTTCCCGTAACAGCATGCTTTCAGCTTTTACCGCTAACATAATCCACAGCTACCGAACGTCACGATTCACGTCTTTGCTTTTTTGATGGAATGAAAATGAAAACATGGGTGACAACATCGTAAAAATAGTCTGGACTAGTTTTTGGACACAACGTCACGTGCACGATGTGTGTGATTTTTAAGGCGACCGAGCTTTCTGCTGCTTTAACGTTCCGAGTAAATTTGTGGGGTTTTTTTTCCTCCTTTCTGCCCTCTAGAGGGAAGTCTTGAGTCACGTGCAAACGGAGCCTCTGACGAGAATGGCAACATCAAATAGAAATCCTTATGCGTTACTTTATGTTGTGCGTTACTTTATTATATTTGATCGATTGTCGCGTGACCTGAAGTTTTAACAGCTTTATATTTGTATGCGCTAAGATCATCACTAATCCGACAGAAATCATTCACTTTATAAAACTCTAATTTGCTTTTCACATCCATGTTTTATTTCTCTTTATTCTAAATCCCTGAAAGTGTTTAAGATCAGGAGAACTTCTGACTTTACATCAACTTTCCATGAACATCGCATCGCATTGGAGAAGCAAACACTGGCCCGGTAATCTCCCAGTGTTAAAGGCATTATTGGCTTGCCGTACTGGTTACCATGGAAACAACTAGTAGCTGATTTTTGATGAACGTTTGGTCCACCGAGGGTTAATTCAGTCAAAGGCAACAAGATGTGAAATGGACTAATCGCTAAAAGTTACTAAAAGATCCTCGCGTTGGTGCAGGTGTCGCTGATTCACAAGACATTGACTTGCAGATTTATTTTTTATTTTTTTATTTTAATCTAGCTGTGTGTGTGTGTGTGTCCACCAACAATCATTATTCTTCATGAATTAACCATTTGTTTGACAGCTGTCCATCTCCTCTCTCTCTCTCTCTCTCTCTGTCTCCCCTCCCTTCGCAGTGATGTAAAGGCATGAGGTCGAGGCGGCGCGGCTGCATGACGGCGCTCCTTGCATGACCGATTTTGCTCTTGAATAACACCTCAACCAACACTAACACCTCTCGCTTTCTTCCGTCCCCCGGTCCCGCCGTTCCGTCTGCATGCATACGCTGCGTGTGTGAACGTCCGCTGTGTCCCAGCATGCAGCAGTCTGTGGGCGGGGCTTGAAGGTTACCGGAGAGTGACGTAATAATGATGATAATAATAAGTGTTGCGCTGTATTAATACGACAGTCTCTTAGGTCAGCATTTTGTTATTAACTCTTGTCTTCTTTTTCATATTTATTATCACTTTTTTGTTTCCTTTTTTATTTGAATGCAGTGTTATTTTAATTTCATGACCCGCGTGAGCAAACGGTGAGCCTCTGCACGGCACGGCTTCACTTTATTTATTAAATGTTTATTTTCCCAGAGCTCACAGCGCCACCGCTTGGCGGAAACCACGCACGAGAATTACGTTACATTACGTTTCTGTTTTTTCTTTCTGACAGGGAACAGTATTAGGAGGTCGAAAAGAACAGAAAAAAAAGAAACAAGGTCAATAAGGAGCTTAGAAGTAAAATATAAAGTATTTAAGTCCTGGGTGTGCGTATCAGAGACCTGGCAACAGGACAGAAACCACACCTCGTACCAGGGCTCTTTGTTTTTGTTTTTTTTCATAAATGATTCTATAATATTCGTTTATTAAACATTTATTAACCATCAGATCTGATTGAACAAAATGTTTTGTTAAAAAAGTTAACTATGCCAGGGTTTAGGCTGCTTTCACAGGGTTTTATTTCCCTCCCAAAGAATTATGGTTTAAAATAAGGTGATTTTTTTTTTTTTTTTATCATTATTTTTTTTTTTTTTATAAAAAGAAAAAAAAAGTCCTTTCAAAAGTATGTTTAAATTAAAATAAATGAATGAATGAATAAATAAATAAATACATATATATTGTTTTTTTGACCAATCTGATTGCAGTTGAGCAACTAAATCACGCACAAATTGTTGGTTTCAAATGAGCTTTATTAATAAAATATAGTGTAGTAATATTTAGAGATTTGTCACATTTTAAATGTATTTTTATTATTATTATTATTATTATTATTTATTTTGAGTAATTAGATGCAAATCAGAGGTCCAGACAAGAAAGAAAAATTACACGAGTGTGGGAAAAAATGCATAAGTGAAAATAATGTGAACTATATGAAGCTTTATGATGCTAAAAATAATGAAAATATATAACTCTTTTTTTTTTTATAATTATTATTATTATTGAGCCAATTAGCGGAAATCTGGGACGTCCCACTTCTTTCTCCCACCAAAAAAAAAAAATACTACAAAAGCAAATAACTTGTTTGTTTTTTTTACAAATAATTACTGCTTATCATGTTCAATCTAAATGAATCTTTCGTCGATTACTAGTTACCATGCGTTTATATAAATTAGCTAGCTGATACTAGCAGAGGTTTATAAAATCGTTGTTATGGTTAACGTAATATGACCAGCCTGAAAAAACAAAACAAAAATGAAAGCAGCCTAAAATATCTAGGCATAAAAACCAGTAAGCTGAACCACAGTTGGCTCGATCACAAACCATCGAGTGCTTTTGCGTTGTTACATTTTACACAAGGACACAGAGAGACGACCGAATGACATCATCAGGTCTCTAGGTCTCTAACATGTGCGTCTGCGATACTAAAATATCGTTTCCGCATCCGCTAAGAGGCGTGTCCTGTTTTATTATTATCTATTTACTTTTTTTTTTTACCTCGGATTGATTGATTGATTGATTGATGACTCTGTGGACTAACACACTAAACCGTGTGCTGTTTATTAGCCCTTAAACTTCAAAGTCTTCTGCTGCTTCTTTTCTTCATCACGTCATGACGTCCATTCTTACGCGCCATTTTGTACTGTTTAACGACTTTTTGTTTGAATCTATATTTAGCTTAAGTACATTTGTAAGGGTGTTTGTAAGTCGAGGAACGCACAACGCGTGGACTAGACAACAGTGTTAGCCTATTTAATATGAAATTTACAAAGAAACGTTCACGATAAGAACCGTCCATTAGGAGAGGACCTGCTCTGATCGGACACCTCAAAAGAAAAAAGAAAAAAAAAGAAAAATGACAATGACATTTTGGTTTTTCGAGTATTATTATGGTTGATGTGTTTTTTATGCATAGAAAGATGTTACGTTTAAGTCAAAGTAGCAAATAATCTTTCCATTTGCCAAGTTTTATATTGCTTGTGTACAGTATGTACAGACGCTCTGTGTAAGGAAGAGAAGGAAATTCCTGCTCATTAGTTTGTATAATTATATATATTACCAAAAAAAGAAATTCATCAAGAAGGTGATTGATTTTAGTTTAATTATGTGTTGCGACTCGACGGGAAAATGTGCTTCCTTTGCTGCAAAACTGTACAGTTGGTAATCAAGTTGTAAATAAAGCTTGTATAAAATTCTGACCCGTGTCTGTGTGTTTCTATTTCGGTTATCTGTAATGTACATCGAACCCTCCAAGAGGTCCTACACTATTTAAATAATAAGTTAATTCCGGTAACATCATCCTGCTGATAGACTCCACTGCTGTCAGGGAACACCGTGGTCCCATGAAGACGTATAACTCAGTCAGCGGTAATGTTTAGGTACAGTAGGTTGTACATGTCAAAGTAACATCCACATCATTACCAAGACTCGAGGTTTCCCAGCAGAACATCACACTGTCTCCGCTGGCTCACCGTCTTCCCGTTGTGCATCCTGGTGCTGTGTGTTCTACAGGAAAGCAGTGCACACGCACACACACACACGGCTATGCATGTGCGGAGAAAAAGCCGCCTTCTTCTTTCGATGCTCTGTGGTCCTGTTCTGATGCTCACATACATTGACTTGAACCAAAAAACATTGAATTATTTTTTTTATTAGATAAAATATTATAAGATTTTATTTCATTGATGGATCATTTTATTTTTTAAAATTGGCATTGAAAATTAGCAAATTATGTCTAAGTATTTTTTTAATTTGAACGTAATGTTATATATTAGAATAAAATACTAATGTATTATAAACTTAATAATAAAAAATATTATTATTCAGTTTACAACTAGGCAGTTGTGGTACATATTGGGTGCCATTAATTTTGGCAGAAGATAGATAGACACACAGATGGACAGATGTGGTCAATGATGTTCTGACTTCTTTCTATTGGAAGGCATTAACTTAAACCAAAAACCATTAACTTTAATATCTAATAATTTAAATCCATTTTATAATTCTTATCATAAATTATTGAATATTATTATCATAAATGATATCTCATAACTTATTAGAATACGAACCATAAATTTTATAAAATTTCATTGGTAAATCATTTTGCTTCAAAAAAGAAAAGAAAAAAATTAAGCAAATTATGTCAATATGGATTTTTTTATTGTTTAATAAATAGTTCAGTGGTTAAGGCCTTGGAATACAGATCGAAAGGTCCTGGGTTCAAATCCCAGCACCACCAAGTTGCCACTGTGGGTCCCTTGGGCATGGACCTTAAGCCTCAATTGCTCAAATGTAAAAAAAAAAAAAGAAATCGATCTACCAAATGCTCAAATGTAATAAATTAATAAATGAAAATGTTAAATATAGGCTTAAAACACTAATGTAATAATATTAACTTTTTAGTATGTAAATAATAAAAATTTCAAATAAAGTATTATTATTATTATAATTATTGTTGCTTTTTATTGTGGTTGATCTGTTTAATTAAGAACCAAGAAGTTCTGGTACATGTTTTACAGAAGATAGACAGATATGATCAAAGGTTATTATCTGTGGGTTTTATTCATTTTTACGCATTTCATTTTAATGATGGGTGCCAATAATTTTGTGTTTTTGTGCTGCATGCTGTCGGATTCGTTACAGACTGAATTCAGTGTTTAAATGGCACTAGATGACGCACAAACCCTCGGCTGGCGACGCTTCTCCTTCCGTGGAATAATTTGGACTAATCCGGGCCGGAGATGAGGCGAGGAACAGAACAGGCTCCGGCTCTGATTACTATCATGTGTGTTGGAGTGCTTCACTGTAGTAGAGATGCTTTGGCAGTTTTTGGCTTCACCATGTCTGTGCAGATGAAGATGAGCTGGATCTTATTAAACCGAATGACACATGACCAGAGTTTGAACTTTGACCCAAGGTCTCAGAACATTCTTACTTTTGATGAACCAAATTACAGACAGACCTTCATTACGGAGGGGCTTAACTTCTGACGTCTGCTTGGCAAGTTTTTGCACGTGACCAATCAGATCGCGGGATTTCAAAGCTAATTTGTAATCACGTCCAAGTGCATGCTGGAGAAAATCCAATGCAATCAAGAGCTCAGTCTGTATCTATGGTGGATATACAATGATCAGGATGGGAGGCAGAAGGGAACATTTTGTCCCTGCTGTGTTGGATGTGATGGCTAGGCGACACTCCAAAACTGCAGACGAACTGGTATATTAATAGGAATAAATGATCAAAGTCTCATAAATGAATACGAAATAATATCTGCCAAATGTACTGGGGTCGAACAATGAAACTGAAACTCTGGCCCATTTATTGTTGGAGGTTTCATGGCTAAATTTGACCGGCCTGGTGGCCAATCTTCATTGATTGCACATTCCACCAGTAACAGCAGAGTGTGAAGGTTTAATTAGCAGAGTAATAGCGCAGTTTTGCTTAAAATATTGCAATGCAGGCAACATTATGAGTTATATCAGAGTTCAAAAGAGGACAAATTGTTGGTGAGCATCTCACTGGCGCATCTGTGACAAAGACAGCAAGTCTTTGTGATGTACTGTATCAAGAGCCACGGTATTTAGGGTAACGTCAGCATACCACCAAGAAGGATGAACCACATCCAACAGGAGTAACTATGGACGCAAGACGAAGCTGTCTGAAAGGGATGTCTACTGTTTCTACCAAAACAGTTCGTCAGGAACTCCACAGGGTCAGTGTACGTGGCCAGGCTGCTATAGACAAACCTTTGGTCACTCGTGCCAATGCCAAACGTCGGTTTCAATGGCGCCAGCAGCGAAAATCTTGGGCTGTGGACAACGTGAGACATGTATTGTTCTCTGTTGAGTCCACCTTCACTGACTTTCCCACATCTGGGAGAGTTACAGTGTGGAGAAGCCCCAAAGAAGCGTACCACCCAGAGTGAAGCATGGGGGTGGATCAGTGATGGTTTGGGCTGCAATATCATGGCATTCTCTAGGCCCAATACTTCTGCTAGATGGGCGCGTCACTGCCAAGGACCACCGAACCATTCTGGAGGACCATGTGCACCCACTGGTTCGAACATTGTATCCTATCAGGATGAAAATGCACCTTTACACACAGTAAGACTGGTGACCGAGCATAAAAGTGAAGTTGAACATCTCCAATGGCCTGCACAGGCTCAATAATATTTACAAGATATAAATATTATTGAGCCACTTTAGGGTGTTTTGGAGGAGCGAGTCAGGAAACGTTTTCCTCCACCAGTATCTCGTAGTGACCTGGCCACTATTCTGCAAGAAGAATGGCTCAAAATCCCTCTGGCCACTGTGCAGAACTTGTATCCGTCATTCCCAAGATGAACTGATGCTGTATTGGCTGCAAAAGGAGGCCCGACACCATACCATACTAATGAATTATTGTGGTCTAAAACCAGGCGTTTTAGTTTCATTGTCCAACCCCTGTATGTTCATGTATATCAGTATATTTAAATACAGTTTTTTTTCTTTACTGTATATTGCAGTATTTTTAGCAACACTCCCAGTTTTAGTGCAAGCATTCGGGAGGGAATAATGTGGGTTTTTTTTAACATTAGTCAGATTCTATAGGCACTTTTTTCACACACATCTGGCAACCCTGCTCTTGCTTTTGACATAAATAGTCTTACCTACTTTTCCCAGGTCACATTCCTATACAGCAGGACACACATAAAAATCTAAACCCGCCATCTGCAGGCTCACAGAAATTCCTGCTGGGAAAAAGAAAGCTACAGTACACCCAACCTACAGTTGCCATGTTGTAACAAATCCCTCCTTACATCTTCTGCGTTTTATAATCTGGTGAAACGCGCAGCAGCCGTCTCGCATTGACGCAGTGCAGATCGAGGGACCATGAACCGGGTTCACGGCAAAAGCATTCTCACATGGATGCTTCATAAAAACTTCCGGGAATGAGAGTCAGGAGCCAAAGTTAACACAAGGAAAAGAGGAAAACAACATGTTCATGTCGATCTTAATTAAAACGCCTCGTATGAGGGGCGTTTAAGTCAAACCAGGATTTGTGATGAATTTTCTGGTGGATGAGGGCATAAAACCGATTAACGCTTACAGACGAGGTGGCTCAGAGCTGCCGGATCCTTCAAAATTGACAGATTACTTGCAGAAGAGACACAAAAGTCTGTACACAAAACCCCTGTACATTGTGTACAATGTTGGTGTACATTCACCAACACCACTTGAACATTACAGGAACTCAGCTGGAAGTTATCGCCACGTCCCCTGTACAGTCCTGACCTCGCTTCAAGACATTTCCACATGATTGGACCATTGAAGGAGTTCCTGGGAGGCCAGCGTTTTAGACTTAAAGCAGGCAGTCTGATTATGGCTAAGATTTATTGAGAATATTTTCTACCTTGATAGTATCCAAGCACTGGGATAAGCGTATTAGTAAAGCAGGGGATTATATAGAGAATTAAAGGGAGTTTTAACTCTGATAACTACAGTATGTTCTGTTAAAGTCCCGCTTTGATTTGAACCCGCGCTGTAGCAAAAATCACAGGTTTATACAGTATAAACATGCTCTTTCTAATCAATCATTGTTGCTATAGTAACCTCTCTTTCTCAGGTAATTGTACAGTAGATGCTCCATAGTCTTCACCAAATAATACACGCAGTGTATGTGTTGCGTGTGCAGGGTTGCCAGGTCTCGGCAAAACCTCCATCACAAATGCTCTAAAACTAGCTCGAAACGTTTTGTATAAAACAGACATGTTTTCCTTATTTTTTCTATTAGCACATGCATTGTAGTGATTCCAGTTGAGTTAAAAGGTTTCACAGTTTCCATAAATCAATGCCAAAGTACACTGCTGCACTACGATTCAGACTGAAATATCACCCATGTGCTGTTTAGATTATAAGCACACACTGCAGACTACGGCATAAATATTGTAATTTGGAGTTTTTCTAGTAGAAACTTTGACTGTGCCGTGCAATACGCTTATTTTTATTTTAAACACATGTTCTCGGTGGTGCCAGTGTCCGGTGTAACAGTGTGTCGGATGCCGCAATTTCCCTTCCTGTGGGAAGACTTTGCCAAATCCTTTCAGAGGAAATAAGCTTATACATGTTTAACAAGTCACTAGGAGTCACCGGAGGACATCCCAGACTGATTTCTGTATTCATTAATTTGTTACATGTTTTGCGTATCAGATTAGACATTAGAATAGATTTCAGTTTTTTTTCTTGAGTGTCATGACAGAAAAGCGCTCACCATTTTGTCTAAGGTTTGAGTAATGACCATGCCACAACAGTCCCTGGCCAAGAGGACAAGAGAGTAAATTTGTCCATGCCTTCTGGATGGAAAGAATGGCACCTTATCTTTTTTGTCGATCACAGTGAAACTAGACAATCATGAGGGTTTGTAAGCTCATGCATGGAGAGGGTGATGGGTAGTGATTGATCAATGAGAACAATAGTGGTTAGAGACTAGATTATGGGAGCAGGGGTAGTTAAAGACTAGTTGATAGGTACAGTGGCGGGAAAAGAATAGTTGATGGGAGCAATAGTGGTTAGAGACTAGTTGATAGGAACAGTGGTGGTCAGTAACTAGTTGATGGGAACAATGGTGGTCAGTGACTAGTTGATAGGAACAGTGGTGGTCAGTAACTAGTTGATGGGAACAATGGTGGTCAGTGACTAGTTGATAGGAACAGTGTTGGTCAGTAACTAGTTGATAGGAACAATGGTGGTCAGTGACTAGTTGATGGGAACAGTGGTGGTCAGTAAGTAGGTGTGGGAACAGTGGTAGTCAGTGACTGATTGACAGAAACAGTGGTGGTCACTGACTAATCAATTAAATTAGTGGTGATCAGTGACTAGTCGATGGGACAGTGTTGGTCAGTGACTAGTCGATGGGAACAGTGATGGTCAGTAACTAGTTGATGGGAACAATGGTGGTCAGTGACTATTTGATAGAAACAGTGTTGGTCAGTAACTAGTTGATAGGAACAATGGTGGTCAGTGACTAGTTGATAGGAACAGTGGTGGTCAGTAACTAGTTGATGGGAACAATGGTGGTCAGTGACTAGTTGATAGGAACAGTGTTGGTCAGTAACTAGTTGATAGGAACAATGGTGGTCAGTGACTAGTTGATGGGAACACTGTTGGTCAGTAACTAGTTGATGGGAACAATGGTGGTCACTGACTAGTCAATTAAATCAGTGGCCATCAGTGATTAATTGATGGGGACAGTGTTGGTCAGTAACTAGTTAATAGGAACAATGGTGGTCAGTGACTAGTTGATGGAAGCACTGGTGGTTAGTGACTAGCTGATGGGAACAGTGGTAGTCAGTGACTGATTGATAGAAACAGTGGTGGTCACTGACTAATCAATTAAATTAGTGGTGATCAGTGACTAGTCGATGGGACAGTGTTGGTCAGTGACTAGTCAATGGGACAGTGTTGGTCAGTAACTAGTTGATGGGAACAATGGTGATCAGTGACTATTTGATAGGAACAGTGTTGGTCATTGACTAGTTGATGGGAGCACTGGTGGTTAGTTACTAGCTGATGGGAACAGTGGTGGTCAGTGACTAGGTGATGGGAACAGTGGTAGTCAGTGAATAATTGATAGAAAGTGGTGGTCACTGACTAATCAATTAAATTAGTGGTGATCAGTGACTAGTCGATGGGACAGTGTTGGTCAGTAACTAGTTAATAGGAACAATGGTGGTCAGTGACTAGTTGATGGAAGCTCTGGTGGTTAGTGACAAGTAGATGGAAACAGTATTAGTCAGTGACTAGGTGATGGGAACAGTGGTGATTAGTGATTAGTTTATGGGAACAGTGGTGTTTAGTTATTAGTTTATGGGAACAGTGGTGGTTAGTTATTAGTTGAGGGCAGCAGTGGAGGTTATAGAGATGTAGTTGTAGAGATCAGTTGATGAAAACAGTGGTCTGTTTATATAAAAACTGATGGTCAGTGACCAGTGATTAGTGATCGTTTGTATAAAAAAGATGGCACTCAGGTTACTGCCACTGTTTGGCATTTTATCAATACCAAAATGAGGAAGATTTATTAAGGCAACAATTCCACCTATGGCAAAGGGAGCTGACAAAAGGTGAAGCTATCACTGCTTGTTATAGCGCGTAGTTTGCTATGATTCAGTGAGTCGGTAAATCTGTGCAAAGCCATGAAAAATGATTATCATTGGCAGACTCACTGTGTGATCAAGGCTGCCGGCCAGATCTGACGTGGAGCATTAGGCTGCATTCACTTAGCCCGACTCCTTTGGCCTACTGATGTCATTTGGAAAACAAATAAATTAGTCCTGTCACTCAAAGTGAAAGCCTAATACTTATATTCTGGTGCCAATCTGTTAACCCCTGGGGACATTCTGGCCACACAACGTTCTCATTAATGAACTGTTCAGTTTGAATTTCAAATGGGGTGTAGTGATGACAGGAACAAAGCGCTCTATGGAGAACATGCGACTGCTCGTTGGGGGGAGCTGCGGGGGCTCCAAATCAAGCCTACATAATGTACTACTCTGCTGAATTATTTGGGACTTCGTTTAAGTGACTGTAACTTTTGAGAAAATCATGATCCTTGAACTTTTGATGGTAAAGCTAAAACAATGACCTCAGTTTTAATTTCAGCGGTCAAAACTATTCCTCCGGAGTGTATCCACTTAACGCAGATGTAGACTCCATAAAGGTTTTTTTTTTTCATCTCTTACTTGACAAATGCATTGGTTTCGAGAACTAATATTTTTGGATTAGTGCTTTGTTATTTTAGCCGCCATTGCTTAGTGGTTGTGCTTTTTGGCTAAGCCTTAATTAGAAACACAAATGAGGTGACATAACATGTGGCAGGAATCATCCTTTAAATTTTAGAGGAGCTGGTGTATTATGTATGATCGTGTGGACAGCGATGCTGGATGGTGTTCCAGTAAAAAAATTTTTTTTTTAAAAACAGCGAGTAATCAAGTCCAGGCTAATTTTTGCAGAAGCTTAGAATAAGCATTACCAAGGAGTAAAGCATGCATGTTTGATGTATCTGAGCTTGTTCTGGCAAGCTTTGAGTAAAGCTAAAATGTTTGGGACTTTATTTCATTGTTGTTGGATGGCTCAACGTTATCTATAAGCTCCATTTCCATCATATCCTTATGGACTTCCAAAAATGTAAAGACAGGAGGTGACATGTTGTCCAGTGATCGGTTTAGAACAAGTGCTGGTGGTGTCAAAGAACCTTAGAACCCAGGTCAAAAATTTAATAAAGAAATATATACTGTATATATAACATCGATGCAGATAACTGGAAAGCTATATATATATATATATATATATAGCTTTCCAGTTATCTGCACTGATTGATGTAATCAGAACATAGTTATTTTGCTTTAATCAGACGTCCTATTCTTAGAGATTCATTATCATGAGGACACACATTACAGGATGGTCTGGTATATAAGACATTCACTGGGATCATGTTGTGTCATGCAGTGTGACAAAGAATTATCCCAAACATACTGGTTGACTTGTGTGGGTTTTTCTGCAGTGTATGGCTAGGGCTGTATGATTTTTAAAAAATAATAATAATAATCACATTGTGATTATTTTGACATATTGTGATATAATTTATAGCAAATTATTAACTATTAAATATATCTTATTGTATTGAAAGGTATTTATCTAGACAAACAGTTGGACAAATTGTCTCATTAATTGGATAGTAGAAAATATTTATTTAATGACTCAAGATGATTGAAAAAAAAAACCTTACAAAATGTATTGACTGAAATTTTACCGATTATGCATGTTTTTGCCTGTTATGAATTTTTTTTTAATCGTTTTAAATAATTGCAAAGGTCCATAGTGCGATTATTTATACAACAGTTTTACAAACACCATTTATTATTATTATTATTTGCTGTATGATTTGTGTGTTTATCTGATCAGTTATTTTGCACATATTCCTCTGCTACTGGTGAAACTGACAGGTTTCACTGATGGTGACTGACAGTGAATGTAATCATCAGGGGTGAAATTCGTTTTAAATTCTTACTGGTACTAAGTAGCCAAAAGGTCAGGAGAATAAACCATTTACAGAACAGTCCTGTAAATCTGTAAATTCTTATTCTCGTTGTATTTCCACTTATTCTGCTTTAGAATGTCAGCTATGGTAACTTCTGGGGGTTAAATCCCAAATAGTGTTAAATGGAAAGCTAGTGCACTACATAGGGCGTACAACCTTTGTTCCACACACCAAGTAGTGCCCTTGATCAGGGGTAAAAGAGGGATTTGGGATCAGCCTTGTGTTAGAAGCTTAGTAGCTCGTGTAACCCCCGAACAAAACAACTAGGAAATTCAGAATGATATAGAATCATACCGATCAGATTACTTGGTCAGAACCGTCGTATTACGATATATATTTAGCGAGCAGGGATGCTGATGTCCGCTATAAATCAGATACCATAGAACAATATTTGTGCAGTCCTTAAGAAGCACAAGAGAAAAACACAAACCTGTTGAATGAAGAGAACAGTTCATTATTAATTTCTCATTGCCCTAAGCAGATGAATTGCTTGCTACAGCGCTTAGGTTAATCGGCCAACCTGATCACCACTTATCAAAGATTCCTATATTTAGTTGATCACAAGCTTGTGGCTATATTTTCACCCCACATTTAATTAATTTGCCACGGCGCTGCTCAAGCAGAAAGCCAGTGGTGGAAGCCGTGGACCTCCGATCTCTGTGATGGAAAGGAGAAATGGGAAATTGAGGTTGTTCACATCTTCCTCCCATATGTCCTTATATTCTTTTTGTCCTTAACACCGAGTTCATTTCCAGTGTGTTCATCCATTTAGTATACGTGTGGATGGAGCAATAGACTCACTTCACAACTTGGCAGGACACTGCTTCACTCCTTATTCAGATGGATGTGAATGTATAAATGAAGCTATGGCCTCCTGTCATGACAAATTGTGGATTAAGCGAAAAACATAACAACGAACCGACCGCGCGCCCCAATTCTGTCTCGCTATAATGTGAGTCAGTGTGTCTTTGGGAGTTTCGTAATAAATGTGTAAAAATGAGACCGCTATAGATCAGGTTAAATGTATAACCACAAAGGTGAGGGAGAGTCCCTAAAGGGAGGATCGGAAAGGGAAGATAAAGCCAATGTGGGCTATACTTCATCCTCCTGCACCGAGCTGATCTCCATGTCCAAGCCCAACCCAAATCAGTCACGTTCTCTCTCTGAGATATCGCTCCCTCATGCTCGTCTGTCCTTCTGCTGCTACACTTCAGCCAAAAATCTCAGCTCTAATTACGCTGTCAGTAATTACGCACATCAGGACTACAGCCAATGCAGTCTGTTCCACAGTTCAGAGAGTTCTCATGACAGAAACGTTATTGTAATTTATTCTTATTCGGCATTCAATCATTTGAAATTTCCATGGATGATCCGCGTCCTGAATACGTTCTCAGCTTGTTCACGTCATGCCTTGATTAGGGGAATTACATGCTTCTGAATGAGTTGTAAAGAAGCTTTTAGAAATATTCTCCTTTCATTTAAGTCAAAATTACTCTTCGGGAACACTCGGGATTTTTCTGAAAGCTCCATTTTGAACAGTTGGGGGGAAAAATGACTTCTGCAATTAGTAATATAATGCCTTTTAAACATTCCCTGTCATCATCTTGGATTAACTGGATAATTAATAGTATAGTATGGATTAGTTATTTATTTTAAAAAAATCAAGAAGATGAACTGCTCTAGGATAAATGTGTGAATTGCTCCATTTTTTTTGTTCTATGCTTGTGTAAAGGTTTGAATACACCCTGGGTGGAACGTCAGTCGATCCTTCACAGGAACAATACATTATAGGAGTGTTTCTGTGGTGGGAATTCGTGCCCATTCATTCTGTAGAGCGTTTATGAGATCAGACACAGGAATGGGCTGTCCCCAAACTGTTCCCACAAAGTTGGGAGCAAGAAATTGTCCAACATGTCTTGGTATGCTAAAGCATAAGTTTCATACCGAGACATGAGGATTAAGAGTTCCTTTCACTGGCTGAACCCAACTCCTGGAAAACAACCCCACACCAGTTTCCAGCAAAGTAGTGTATGAGCGCCTAACTATTGTACCCATATATGGTTCTTCTGTAAACTGTCACTACAAAGTTGGAAGTGCACAATTGTGCTTTTATGTCCATTGAGGCTGCTCGATTTCGACAACAAAAAAATATATATAACTGCTGTTATTTTCGTCAAACACGATAACTCACTGACTTTGGAAACATGATAGATTTATTCAACTTTAAATCAAACAACTTGGTGTATTTGACAGTGCAGATAAATACCACAGATATAAATGACGCACTCTGAATGAGCAAGAGTTGAGTGAGGTACGAAATCACACTGCAGTAAAGTAAAAGGATGTGATGAGAGCTTACTCACTCTTACTCATCATCTATACCGTTGTATTCTGTATACAGGGTCGCAGGGGGCCTGGAGCCTATCCCGGGAGACTTAATGTATAGCACAAGGTGGGGTACACCCTGGGCAGGGTGCCAATCAAGCGCAGGACGCACACACATATACACACACTCATTCACGAACTACGGGTCATTTGGGAACGCTGGAGTACCTAGAGCAAACCCTCCAAGTACGAGAACATGCAAACTCCAAGCACACAGACCCAAGGCAGGGATCAAACCCAGGACCTGGAGGTGCGAGGCTGAGCTCACTAACGCTCCAAACCATTTCCACAAATTATTTTTACAAACTTTTGATCATATAGTGAATTTGGTTCTTCTTCTTCTGCTTTGCTTTTCGGCTGTTCCCTTTCGCCACATTGAATCATCTGCATCCTCTTCTTTTACACCAACTACCTTCATGTCCTCTCTCACTACATCCATAAATCTCCTCTTTGGTCTTCCTCTAGACCTCCTGCCTGGCAGTTTCAACCTCAGCATCCTTCTACTGATATATATTCATAATCTCTTCTCTGAACATGTCCAAACCACCACAATGACCTTATCTCTCTAAAACATCTAACATTGGTTGTCCCTCTGATGGACTCATTCGTGACATATGGAGAACTTGTTTGCCAATGGCAAAAAAAATGAAACATCAAAAACCTCCTTCAGACTGGACACCACTAATCATTAGCAAGCTTCAAGTTCTTGTAACAAAGGTCGTTGCCATGACCCCTTCTTAGTCAGTGTTGTAATCGATCCTTTCAAAATATCCCAAATCCAGTCACTGCCAAGTCCAATGATACCATCAAGTCTCATTGGCAGGCTTGAAATACTCCTACTCCAGTTCACTGCCCATCTGGACCTTCTGATTCATTCGCTTTACTGGAAAACCTGTTTCATGTGGTTGCACGGTCTGTTACAGAGGTATGAGCGTCGTAAGCCTGTTGTTCTATTGAATACTTCCTCACGCAAGCCTTTTCAGCAAAACAGCCTAATTTGTGTGAATGAGTAATGTTTTGAAAATGCTTTTCTATGTTTTTACGAGCAAAAACTGCCAAAACCGATTGAACAACTGTCTTTAAGGGGTTTTCTCAGTCAGGCCTCAAGCTCGACCGCAGTTGCATTCTCGAAAGACGCGGTGCCATCGAGCTGCGTACGCACTTGGCCAAGGGGACTGAAAGCCATTTTAGCCTTGTTCGTTTTCACACGGCCATCCGCATCCAGCGGGGCTGGTTTTGCTTTGTTGTATTAATATTAATGGTAATGAAATACGGCTGTAAACGTGGACACCGCCTGCTTCTTTCACCCCCATGCTGCGACTCTGCTCGCCTCCCCGTCTTTGAAGAGAAAGCCTATACACCTCAGCCCCCATTAGCGTGCCTAAGGTCTGCCGAGGCTCCCCGGGACTCCTGTGGTCTTTGGCCTCTGCTTCAAGCAGAGCTCTCCGCGCAGGAGGTTAAGTAGGTGTATTGAGCGCAGCAGAAATGGCTCCATGATCCACTCCCTGATCTTCACAGACGCTGACTTCTCCCCTCTCAGAGACT
Source organism: Clarias gariepinus (assembly GCF_024256425.1). Taxonomy (NCBI): domain Eukaryota; kingdom Metazoa; phylum Chordata; class Actinopteri; order Siluriformes; family Clariidae; genus Clarias; species Clarias gariepinus. The sequence goes on along the minus strand of NC_071123.1, from coordinate 4,216,371 downwards.
GCGGTGGATTTGGCTGGAAACCTCTGTGAATATGAGTGCTGATACGGCCCTGGGATTAAGTGCGATGTATAGTGGGAACTCTGTGTCAGAGAACAAACTGGACATGGTTTCATGCAACGTTGCAATTTGTGCATCAGCATATTTGAGGAAAGATATCTGTTTGTGTAACTGATACAGAAAAAATGTGAAAAACAGAGTCGTTAATGACTTTTCCCCTCTTATTTATATTCCATTTCTCTTCTCTTTCTTTCTACGCATTTGCAGTCTCTCTTCTTTTATTTTTCATTTAAAGGTAATTTATTTAACATTCCTTTCTCTCTTATCTTATTTGTAGACCTTTTATGTCAATTATTCCCCTTGTTTTTGTCGTTTCTTTGCCTGCTGTTCTTTTATTTTATTTCCCTTCGTTTTTGCTTCCCTTTCCTGTTACTTTTCTACTTTCCTTTTTTTTTTTATTATTTTATTTTGTAAATAATTTTCCTCTCTTCTCCTTTTCCTTTACTTTCATATTTCAGGCCCGTTTCTTGTCCATTTATTTTCTTTGCTTTTCCTTTTCTTCCTGTCCTTTAAGTTTCTTTTCTTGACCTGTTTTCCGTTCTTTTCCATTCCCTACCTCTTCTGTCCCGGCCTTTTCTTTTTCTTTTATTTCCTTTTATGAATTATTTTTCTTTTATTTCCTTTTAGTTTCCTGTGCTGTTCTTTTTTGAATTTTCTTTCCTTTTCAATTAATTCATCAATTCCTATCCTATCATTTTTCTTTCCTGTTCTTACCTGTATAATTTCTTTTCCCTTCCTGACCTGCTCCTTTCCTTTACTGTAATTGCTTTTTGTAATGTCCTGTCCTGTCCTGTCCCATCCTTTTCCTTTCCTTACTTTCTTATCTTTTTCTCTCTTCTCCTTTTTTTTCAGCTAGCATTGTGACCAGAGACAGAACAGGTTACAGTTTCTATTCAGAGTACTGTCCCAGCCACAGATGAGGTATAGTGTGATGCTGAAAGGATTTTGAATGCTTTAATGGAGTCCAGAACGGGGCTTCATGCGTCTGGGAAACTGGCACTGAACGCCAACACCAGAGCCAAATGATGGCCCTTTCAGATCACCGAACAAGTGAGCATATGTCTTACCTGTTTAGTTTGGAAGAAATCCTGACAGATTGGCCCGGAGACTCGCTTTGATAAAAATGCTCTCAGATCTTTGGCAGTGAAGCGTCCTGTCTCCTTTCAAAATAACCAAAATAAATGGTCTGGAGGTTAACTGATGTTTGGATGAAGATTTGAAAAGTTCATCTGTGTCCACCTGGCTCGTCGATGAAGTGAGCAGTGGTCAGAGCGATGGTTTTTTATGAGCGTGCATTAAATATAGAGAGCAGATGCGATCAACATATGAATTAAAAGTGTGATGAATAATTTATCAAAGATACAGGCCGGCCTCCTCAACCTCAAAGGAGCAGCGGAGATCCGGCTGTGTGTGAAACAAGCAATAAAAGCAGCCCTGAAATGGATTTAATGCTGGCGAAGGGAAAAGTTAGTCATTATCCTTACAGAAAACTCAGTCAAGAATAATCATAATTTTATATGAATTCTATATGTGTGGTATTTAGATGTTTTTTTTTGTAGAGTTAAAATTTCACATAACAATATGTGTGCTTTATTTTCATCTTTAACATGTGACACTATCACATTATTATTTTAAATCACATAATCTCTCTTACCTGTATTTTTTTCATGTTTTCACATGAAATTAAAAATTTACGTTTTGACTGGATTTTGTTTTTATCACCAATTTTTTTTTCGTATTTTTGTTTAAAAATCATTTTCACATTTAGATTTTTAAATGATTTTATTTAAAAAAATGTATACAATTTTCATTTTGTAAGTGATTTTCTGAGTGATTTTATTTTTACATCATCACATTTTGATTTTTTTTTAACACATTTAAAAAAAAACACATTTTTACACATTTTTTTTACAGAATTTTATTTTTAAATCATGATCACATTTATGTTTTGTTTTATTTAAAAATAATCATCACATACATTTTTTTTACATAACTATATTTTGAAATCAACTTTTTCATGTCATTTAATTTTCAAATCATCAGATTTTTATAAATTTTTTACATAATTTTTATTTTATTTATTATTAATTTTATTTATTCGAATTAAAATCACATTACTATATTTTAAACACATATCATATCATATAATCACATGGCATCTAGCGCTTGGGATTTTATCACATTATTCTTTCGTGTGTTTCCTTGAATTTCAGGGTGTAATCACATGATCACGTTACTCGCATAATTGCAGATTTTTTTTCCCCACACAGCAGTAAAATTCATGTTTTAATTATTTCAAAGATAAATTTAAAGAGCTTGAAGAGGAAAATAAAAGTTACTGCTCAACAATGGGAAAAAGTTTATAAGAACCTCGGCATTTTATTCCCTGCTCATGGAAAACCAGCATTTCGTTTTATTTGTTCACGTTTTCTAAACGTGTGAGTGCAAATATTTCCGATTTTACTGCTGAGGATTTTCCTCACCGCCAGGGCCGGGAGATTAAAACTGAATTACAGCAAGCAGACGGAGGATCTTTCCAGAAAAACACAGCAAGTCCCAAAAAAAAACTGGACCACAAATCTGTGTGTGTGTGTGAGAGAGAGAGAGAGAGAGAGAGAGAGAGAGAAATGGAATTCACAATATCGTTTCCTCACAAAAAAAGGGAAATTAATCACAAATAACTGAGAAGAAATTAGGTCACACGCTCCACAAATCAAAATTACATCTGTGGATGTTTCAGAGATTTAAGGAATTGGGGGGGGGGGGGGGGGGGGGGTTCCTTTGAAGTGTAACTCAGCGTGCAGTAGCTACAGGTGAAGCACGTTCGTCCACAGCTGAACCTGGACAACATCCAAAAGGTCTCAGAGACACTGCGTCCTCAGTCCACACTAAATCATTCACTCCATTTATTTAACTATTGATTTTAATTCACATCCATGTGACATGATCATAAGAGTAATATGTGTATTATTAGAAATGCCACATTACATAACACGCCATCAGTTTCCGTCCTATCGGAATCAAGATCTCCACCAGTTACTGCTACAGTATAACCGCATGCTTCGAGTCTCTCAGTTGCCAAAAAGGTGAAAAATTTTCATACAATCTTCTAGAAATTTCTGTTTGACTCTGCCAGACATCACACACTCACTACTTTTAATCATGTCTGGAGGTCATTTCATTTCCTCTTTGGATTTTGCTGTTTTAACTTTTTTTTTTTTTCATCTTATCAAAAAATACATTTATTATTTTTAATCTTTAACATCATGGACCTCCTGAACCTAATACAATGATTAGTTTGAGACTTCAGCACTTGGCTATACAGTATGTCTGAATGTTTCAAGTGGTTCATCATCATTGATTTGTGGTTTTAATATGTAATGTTTATAAAACGGTTTAAAGAAAATTAATTAAAAAAAAACACAAAATGTATGATAAATAACTGTTTGGACTAGAAAGTTAATTTAAAGGTTATACTTTTTTAATTGCATAACTAATTAAATTATATAATTAATTGAGTAATCAATTGCAAATATATGTGCACTGGAGGCTCAGTGGTTTCTCACCTGCCATACAGAAGGTTCAGGTTCGATTCTGGCTGCGGTGTCAGTCTGAAGGCTGAATGAATTGGGAGGGTTGTGTCACAAAGGGCATCCAGCGTAAAACCTGTGCCAAGTTGTGTGCGGATCTCAAGGTCGGCTCCCGTGACCCCTCAGCAGGAGCAGCCGAAAGACTAACGACATTATTAAAATTACATAAAATAAATACAATAAAAAATGTATAGACATAAAAAAAGTATATACTTATTTTAAGATTTATTTGTATAATGTTTATTTTTGTTTGAATATTGATTATAGAAATAAAAACCTCTACCTCTATACTTGGAATTTAAGGTTAGTGAAAATGTGTTCAAACATCATTACCTATAGCATTTTAAGTTTAAGGCATGTGATAATTAATTAATTAATTAATTAATTTGGATTTGGTATATACAGTATGACCATAGTGTAGCAATAAAACAATCACATTATTTATTTGAATATAAAAATAATTCTAGCAATGGTATGCCATTCATAAATAAACAAATCTCTTATTTTATTTCAATTTAAGTATAGCGATTTTAGAAAAATAGGAATTAAATTATTGATTACAATTTAAAATAAAAAATGTATCATTTGAATAAGTGCATTAATGTAAAAATGGAATATTTGAATAATTGATTTAAATTGATTTTTAAATAATAATAAAAATAATAATAGTAATAATAATAAATTATATATTATTATTTATTTAAGGTTCATAGCAGTTAAAAATAATAATAATAATTTAGATAATGCTAGCAAGAGAAACAATTAAGCTATGAATAGAACTATAAACGTTATTCTAGCAAACGTGTTTTTATTTATAAATAAATTATGTGCTTAATTTAAAGTGAATTAGATCAATTTATAACTACAATTATTAAATTATTAATTGTATAAATTGTAATTTAAAGTACATTTTAAGTAAATCTAAGTATGGATGTTATTATCATTGTTCAAATTTATTTATAGCAATAAAAAATATTAATAATCTGAGTTTAACTGTCCTGCAGTGTTTAAATAAAAGTAATTTAACCATTTATTTACCTGTCAAGGTTAAAATTCTGCAAATGATGCATTTGAATTTAAAGTTAATTATAGCATACAAAATCATTTTTAAGAGACCCATTTTGCTTCATGTTGTTATAAACATGCTTGCTTATGTACAGGATGCTGATCGAGTCATAATTTAGTTTCTGATATTCTGTTAAAGTGTATGAAAGCTTGTGTGTGTACATGACATCATGTAAAACTGTAGAGATGTAGTAAATCTATTCCTAATCAGCGTACTCCGTAAATAGTAACTCTGCGTGTGAGGCAGTAGAGCTCGACTTGTGACGCAGCCCGAACAGTGACGTGTTCTGTGCTTAACTTAGTTCTGAGTCAATAACATGAGACCAACAAATTTGACTTAGCCTAGCTGTAAGGCATGCACGTCCATAAGCGGCTAATTACACAGCTCCAGATGGAATCCCTTTCTTAAATGGAAACAGAAACCCATGAAAGAGCATGTGTTTTTTCTTTCTTTCTTTTTTTTTTTTTTTTTGGCCTCTCCAATCCAGAGCAGACGTTTAACATGAGCGCTGTTCAGCACGGTCGTTTGTCCTGCGCCTGATTACGCATCTGCTGTCAAGGCTCAGGTCCCGAGCCTGCGTGGGAATGCCCACCTACACGTGTATTAATCTTTGTATTTTTTCCATAGCCTGTGAAAATAAACTTTACGCCAAGCGTGTGCCGTGCTGCCTGAGGGGACCGTAGCTCACGCCCGTAGAGACCAGCGGTTCCACCGCCCTCCAACGGAATGGCTTTTAGTGTCGCTGCACGTGGTTTTGATTGATGAAAAAGCCAACATTGGGATTAAAAGAAATGAGGAAGAAAAAAAAAAATCCAGAACTGGTAATTTTATAGGCACTTTATTAAATTATGACATATTTAGCTTTCAGTAGGGGGGTGTGGGGGAGGGGGGTGAGAAAAGGTGGGTGCTGGTGTTTATGTGCGTTTGTGGAGCGTAGAACCTGGACTTGAGAAGCTTTCCAGAAGAAGGAAGGAGACTTCCAGCGTCATTATGATCAACGCAGAGGCACTCGCTTTCAATTACGCTGCTAGACTGGAGCTCGGCATGGCAATGAATCTTAAACGTTTAGCCTAAACACACGGCTCGATATTTGAATTCGGTGACATTTCTGCAGACGGGTGATTAATGACACTTTCAACATAGATTGCTTATTCTTTTCCGATGGGAAAATGCTGTTCGGGCATGAATCGCGGCATTATTGAGACCTGCCTTTGTTCTGTAGGATGGAACAAAATTCATTATCATTTTAAAATTATATTGACATTAAAATTATCATTTTATCTCATTTTAAAGTGGATGGTGGATGGTGACGGGGTTGGAACATGAAAGTGTATCATTTTCTAAAATGTCTTTGTATGCTGTAGTGTTACAGGTTCCCTTACTGGGACTAAGAGGCCCCACCCTGTCCTGGGATGCTGACTGCTTTCCTGGCCTCCCCACCCAACAACAGTAATGCTCAAGTGGAGGTTCTTATAACAGCAAAAGCAGGGGCTAAATTTCAACAAATACATACGACTGTGCCGGATCAAGTGCTATTTTATAATCTGCTGAATAATGAAAACGGAAGTCATGCTGTTAAATTAGGATGATTTATGCACCGATGTATAATGTGTGGGTCGGCCCAAAAGTCTGGATCCCTAGGCAAACCAGGAAATGCTGTAAAATTCATTAGCGACGTCTCCATGTAAAGAATCCTGTCTTCATTCGAACGAGTTCTATTCAATCTTCTGTTGAGAGATTTGAAGAAATTTGGGCTGTAAAAAAAAATATGCATAAAGAAATAAATCAAAATATATGTTTAGTGCCTCTAGTACCAGCTTTATTTTTTGTTTTAAATAAAAAAAAATGACACTACATCATCTTACTTTTAATATTAAAATAAGAAAAAAAACATCCCTCTTCAGTCCATATTTTTCATGCTCGATTTTCGTCAAGTTTAAAATCAAAGTGCTTGTGTTTCTGAAAAAAGAAACAACAACAAAAACCTCAATTTAATCCCAGCTCTATCAGACACGACGGTCAAAATGAGAGTGAATCCTCCACACTGTCATCCAGCAGTTTACATTATCGAGACAGAAGAAAGAATAAAAGAGTCACTTTTCTATCTCTTTAGCTGCTCAGCTCTTTTTTTTCTGATTGTCTCATTTTATCTTATCGATTTTAATGTTTTCCAAAAGTGTGAAAGTTTATTTCCAAAAAAAATTAAATAAATAATAACAATTTAAAAAAGGTTCTGTACCATGAAGAACTTTAAAGCGTTCTAATCCATGTGTAAGTGGTTTATTACTGATCGGAGCCAACAAAGTGAATATGAAGTTTCAACGTCCGAAACACTGAAGCAGGAAACGGTCACAACACAACCGGTCTTTAATTTGCCTACAAGAAAACATGGTAAAGCGGTCAGGACTGACTCAGAGCTTACTCAGACTTTAAAGAAAGGCGAGACTTTGCAGTGAATATATGGACCATACAGTAGATCGATCGCACACACGATACACACTATTGAATGCACTACATTGGCAACACCGATACACTGATCGATAGGATGACATTGAGACTTATCAACAGTTCGTAATTTTTAAACCCACTTAAAAAATGAGTATTGGAAGCATTGTGCTTATTCTAGCATTTATAGATGCTGTAACATGTAACAATAATCTTTTCTTCTTCCAACAGATGAAGGATTCAGTCTCATACGGTATGTAATCGCTTACTGTAGATCTTCACTGCCCATTAAATTTGAGCCAATCCTACGAACTTCTTTAGATAATTATAATAATTTAAATTTCTTGATAATATCAAAAAAAGTTGATTTTTTTTTATTTAAACCAGTATCTTAAATCTGAAGGCTACTGTAGCAATTAAAGACAGCTGCAATTAAAGACAGCTGCAAAAGGCTGCGTGCTTAAAATGATCTTCTCCCCATCTGCATTTTCTCACCCAGTCTGTTTGTGTTACTGGAAACGGATTCCTCTCTGGGAATCTAAAATGTGAAAAATCTGCATCGTTCACACTACCGGTGTCCTTTTTATTAATGTCCAGATGTTTCACTGAAAAAAAAAAACAGAAAAAGAAAAAAAAAACATTAATGTTTTTCTTATGCCTGTTCCTGCTGTTAACTTTTGACAAATTCATATTTGTGCACTATTAACATGAACTAGTTCGTTTCAATTTGTGTGAATTGAAATTCAAGCTAGCTCTTGTGAAGTGTGAACTCGCGCAACACATCCCAGAATCTTTTGCGAGCCATTGGGAAGAGACGATGGCGGATAAATCAAAATTTTAGACTCCATAGTGTCTGTGTAACAATAGTATCTGCACTTGAGGTTGATAATTTGCTTTATGATGCGACGGTAAGGGCAGAAACAGCTGGCGATGTGCTGCAAAACACACCATCTTATTTTGTTTCTGTCTTTTTTTGGACTAAGCGTCCTTTAAAGAATGCGGCCCAGAATTGAGACAAAACTATGATATGGACCTCACTCACTCGCACTCATCGTCTGTACCGCTTTATCCCGTATACAGGGTCGTGAGGGGCCTAGAGCCTATCCCATGAGACGTATGGCCCACAGCAGGGTACACTCAGACACCCAAACACTCACTCATGTACTACAGGTGATTCGGAAATGCCAGTTAGCCTAATCTGCATGTCTTTGGAAGGAAACCAGAATACCCGGAGGAAACCCACCAAGCATGGGGAGAACATGCACACAGACTCAGAGGCAGGAACCGAACCCAGACCCTGAATGTGCGAGGTGAGAGTGCTAACCACTAGCACACCCTGGTATAAACGTGAACTACTTAAATGCTTTATAACTAGGAAGCGAATGTTTGATGTTGTATATTACAGTAATTCTGCTAATTGTGACCTCTGCTGCCAGGGATGAAACATCACGAGTCTTGTTGGACACAAGTTTGCATGGAGTTTGCATGTTCTCCCCAGGCTTGGTGGGTTTCCTCCGGGTTCTCCGGTTTCCTCCCACAGTTCGAAGACATCCAGATTAGGTTAATTGTTGCTCCTAAATTTTCTGTATTGTGTTTGTGCTTCTGGCCCCCCAAGACCCTGTATACAGGATAAAGAGAGAGAGAGTGAGAGAGTCAAATGGATGGAGTTCTTTTTCCTATAAACATACAGTCTTTCTTCACGTTTATTCCTTTGTGATTAATACCCTGGCAGTGTGACAACTCTTAACACACTGAGTATGATTTCTCCAAAATGACATTCATACCTTTTCCTGGGGTGTACAGACTTTTGCAATTGATGGTAAATCTGCACACTCTATGTGCTCAGACTTCCTGTTACCAACACAAAGTAACCTCAACTTGACTTTAATGGACTGACTAAGAGCTTCATCCCCGACAAAAAATGACTGTTGATTGACACAACAAACCTTTTTTTAGATTTAAGAGGAATTCATATTGCTTTTGAACTCCGTGATTCATCATCCTTCGTCCATAATGTCCATCTGTGCGTTGTCCTTTCCCGGCAAGCCTGGAGAAAGGAAAAAAAACCAAAAAAAACCAACCCATTTCATTTCCCCTCTTTCCCGTTCGAGTAATTCATCAGTCATCCGGCACCTCCGCTGCCCCACGTCGTCCCTTAGAAACCTTACATATGTGATTGTTCATAAAGTGTACAGGGCTGGTCGTATATAACGGCTGCGCGGACGTTTCTGCTGGGTCTGTGTTTGACATTTCATATCGCCGCAAAAGACATGCTGTGTGTAACAGAGACGTCTGTGCGGCGTTACAGTCGTCGACAGCCAGCGCGCAAACTTTTCAGCTGATACATGGAAGGCTTTTCATGCACTCTGAGCCACGGCCATGCAAATAAACAACAGCAAAATGAACTCCATCACTCTCACATCTGATCAGCTTCACATCCAGGAAGAAATAACAAACATGTAATAAATGTATCCACACTGGCTAATTGTTTCTAGCTAATCGTGTATGTTATAGCTGGTAATAAACACACCATAAATCATCATTTATTCAGATGTACAAACCGTCTGCTGTAAATCAACAGTGTCAAAGCGAGGCTTTGTGCTCCGGCCTGGCGTAAAAAACATGATCCCAATTTGATCTTAAATGTCTGATTTAAAGTTTATAAAAACTCTGACTCAGAGTGTATTTGGTAATGAGTTATTATACTGCAGTGCCTTTTAATTTATTATTTTGACTGATTAATTTTATTTTAAATCAGATCTGACAGTAATTCCATGTACAAGACAAATGATATTAATGCCTTTATCTTTACGCTTTATCGTTTCCGTAGCAACAGATCGCACAGGATCTCATACAGCTAATTCTAAACATAAGCAAAATGTGTTTCTTACCTTAATATTCCTCCATTCACTCACTCCTTTATCAAACACACAGTTTCATTGTCTATGCAAATAAGGTACTGTAGAGCCACGCCCCCTCCAAAGATCAGCAGAGCTGAACAACAAGCCATGGGAATGGAATCTTCTTCTTATATGAGGTCACATTAGGGAAAAAAATAAAACTGGCTTGTTTAAGCTCCCGCCAAAACAAGAATGAAAAGGGGCGGGAAAAATGTTTTTTGTTGTTTTTTTGGTTTTCAAAGTGAACTTTGCATAATAGGTCACCAACAAAGTAGTTTTTCTTTGATGAGAAGGATGACACTGATGAAGAAATAATTCCGTTTAGTGTTTTACTGTTTTTTAATATAACTTACGAAACAGGAAGTAAATCATTTAATGGATTTTCCAAAACATTAAATAGAACAATAAAGCACAAAATTAAAGCCATTCTTTAATAAATAAAGCATTGTAGTTGTTAAGGGCGGCACGGTGGCATAGTGGTTAGCCCTGTCGCCTTGCATTCCCAAGGTCTGGGTTCAACTCCCAGCTCTGGTCTGTGTGCATGGAGTTTGCAGGTTCTTCCCGTGCTTGGTGGGTTTCCTCCACATTCTCCGGTTTCCTCCAACAGTTCAAAAACATTGGAGATCAGACTAACTGGCAATCCCAATTTGTCTAGAATGTGTGAGTGTTGGTGGCTTGTGTGCCCTGTGATGGATTGGCACCCTGTCCAGGGTGTACCCTCAATAGACTCCAGGCTTCTTGATGATCCTGTACGGGGTTGCGGTATAGAATACGAATAAATTAATCTAATAGTTAATACATTGATGTGGCTAAAAAAGAATAACTTTACGCTGCTATCATTGTCACCCTGCTTTGTTGTTAATTAACAATGAAGACTATAACAGCACAATTGAGTGTTTAATCCCTTAATCCCACAAAACTGTAGGGCTTCAGATTTCTCTTCTTGGTTGCCGAGAGTAGAAACTCTTCTCCCCTTGTAGTTCGTCCACATCAAAGTTCTTTGTGTTGTGGGTTCTGAGATCCTTTTCTGCTCAACAGGGTTGATCAGAGTGGTTGCTCGGGTTACCTTAGCTTTCTTGTCAGGTTAAACCAGTCTGACCTCAAACATTTCTCATCAAAAAGTTTCTTTTTGTTTTTAGGCATAATTCGGTTTAAATCGGAAAGATTTGTCTATGCTTGAACAAGATCATCGGTTTCTAACTCAAACCAGCCAACCTGTCACCAACAACGTTTACATTTATGCCATTTAGCAGATTTTTATCTCATCAGGCATCTGAGCAGTTGAGGGTTAAGTGCCTTGCTCAAGAGCCCAACAGTGGCAACTTGATGTTGATGGTGGGATTTTGAACCTGGGACCTTCTGGTCAAAGCTACTGTACACTCTGCCTTAACAACTCAAGTGTTTGCTGTCAATCTGCATGTGCAACCATTAAAAGGAATAAAAAACTGACACCGGATGGCATGGTGGCTTAGTGGTTAGACCTGTTGCCTTGCTCCTCCAGGGTCCGGGATCAAACCCCACCTCGGATCTGTGTGCATGTTGCGTTTCCTCCCACAGTCTAAAGACATGCAGATTCGGACAATTGGTGTTCCCCAAATTGGCCATAATGTGTAAACGTGTGTGTGTGTGTGCACTGCGATAAATTGGCACACTGTACAGGGTGTACCCCGTCTCGTGCCTGGGATGGGCTCCAGACCCCCCGTGACCCTGTGAAAAAGTTAATATGGAGAAGTTTTTTTTTTTATCGTCAGGTTGCTGGTCTTACCAAAGTGACCTCTATATTGTAACCCAACTACTACATTCCTCTGGGCGATCATGAAAAAACTGTAGACACGTTATGTGCGTCATTTTTCCAAATACTTTAAGCAACCTCAAACCCAGCGAAGTTCATTACATCTGAAACCTTTTTTCCCTTTTTTACGAGGGCAATGAATTGTTCACACGTTACATTTGAAACCACTTGAGCTTGCTGTGAACCCGACGTCCACGGCGCACACGGCTTAAGGTCCAGTCAAAGTCATAACTAATAAAAAAAGGCTAAACTGAATCCTTTAGTGATGGCTTAATCAGCGGAGACCTAAGACATCCCGAGGTGGGTTTCTCCAACCAAATCAAGATGAATTTCTTCCTTTTTGGCTGAAGAAGCGGATTTTTTTAAATGTACCCATAAAACAATACGGAGCATGGTCGCCAGATACTGAATCATGATTTTTTATTTTTTTTTGAAAAAACATCTGGGTCTTCATGTTCCACAAGCAAAGCATGAAGAACGGCTTCGGTTCTTGCGGGTGGAATGAAATGCGAGCCATCTGGTGCCCACCACTGATCCATTAAATGTGTTGAAACTCAGAGTCTTTTCATTCAGCATTCGGAGAAAACTTGGAGAAAGCTGTGAAAAGCTTCGCTGTAGATGTTGTTGATCTGACCCTGAGCAGCAAAGCTCCAGATGTGCCCTGAAACGCCTAATCATTTTCTCCCAACTGGAAGAAACGGGTAATGTCTCGTACGCGAACGCCGTTCTGCCGCAACCTTTAAGGAAGTTGACGATCGTGTAATAAAATTCCCCTGGAGCTCAGCACTCTCCTGAACAGGCACCGAGCCATTTGACTTACTCAATAAAACGAAACATTCCTCATCATTTTTTTTTCCTTTTAACACACGAGACTTAGACTAGATAAATAGTTTATTGCTTTTAATTATGTAAACAAATCATAACTCGGTGCAATGTATCGTAAGTTACTGGAATGTGTACAACAGTGATATGGAGAGGTTTAGAAAGCACAGGGAAAAGAAGAGCCAGTCTGGACCATGAAGAGCTGTCAAAGAAGCATAAGCTTAAGCTATATATTTAATAAATTAAACAAATAGACTTCTTGTGAAAAAAAAGAAAAATGTTTGTTAGTACCTTATTTAGTCACAAAAATATAGTGAATCTTATTTATATATAAAAATGAACAAAGAAGCATCCATTTTTATAAAAATTCAATTCTCTAAATTACATCTATGATACATTTGGTATTTACAGAGCCTGCAGTCGATCGCAGGGAATCAATCATCCTTCAGAAAATGAAGAACACATCAAAGGGAAAAGCTACAGCAGTCCTTTTTCCCCTCTTCAGTCTCTCTGAACGACCTGCCGAAGGTCAAGCTTTAGCCGCTTAAGCCAAGGAGTACGAGCACCTGAAGGCACAACGTCAGCACGGTGAAGGAAGCGCGATCCGATAAGGAGGCGGAGCCTGAGAACGTCCTGTCGTGATCGGACCTCCCGCGATCTCGCGAGTCGCCCTCGATGGTGATGTAGCCGTCGATGATGCGGATGACGGGCCGGACGGGTTCCAGCGTCGTGCTGTGCGTGAATAATAGAGAAGAAATCAGATTAGGATGCTGTTTTGTCTGGAGAAACGTTTAAGACCCTGAACATCCTGTTTTTTTTTTTGTTTTGTTTGTTTCGTTGTTTTTTGGGGATGTGGGTAACACATAAACATTATTTGGATCTTTTTAACAAACCTCACCAAAGCCAGAAGTGGTGGAAGATTTCTCGGATTGAGTCAAACATCCTGTTATTTTAACTGTTACTTTTAAAAACAACGAATAAAAATTGAAACAACAACAACGACAATAAATGATGTCCTGTTGGCAGTCCAGGGATTATTCACTGTGTTCGTTGCGGCCTGTTAATGACTAGTGCTGGGTTTTTTTCATGAATTACTGTAGTACAAAAACAAATGAAAAACGTGACATATTACCAACAAAGGTATTATTACATTTTTAAAATGTAATACGGTAATGCACCTGTAATTATTACAACTTTAAAAGCTAAAGACTTTTACCTTTTAATAAATGTAACAAGTTTTTGCGAACTGCAATTACGTTTCCAGGAAATGTATTACATCTGTAGCATTAGTACGTTTCAAGCTCCTGAAAGGTTTTTGTAAAAAGCTATTTGTATTATGCTTGTAGAATTATGACATTAAACGACACGAATTAAAAAGTGCAGATTTGTTAGATTTTTACGTTAATAATATAGTTTTTATTACATTTCTGGGATTATTACGTTAAAAGCTGCAGATCTTAATTACGTTTCTGGGATTATTAAATTAAAAACTGCAGATTTGTATTATATTTGTGGGATTATTACGTTAAAAGATGCAGATTTATAATACATTTGTGAGATTAATACGTTAAAAGGCGCAGATTTTAATTACGTTTGTGCTTGTTCTGTATTACATTTGTAAGATTATTGCATGTAAAAATGCAGTACTACATTTGTGTTTATTACATTTGTGGGTTGTTTTTACGTTGGCGAGCGTAATAACACTGCATTTTGGCTTGGGTTTTATGGCAGGCATACACACGGTTTGTCTTCTCCAAATAAACTTTCTTGCTTTCAAATGCTGGGGAAAAAAAAATCTAGTCCGTGATGGGAAACAAAGGCTGGAATAAACACATGGTATAACGAAATTGGTTCTTTGGAAAGGTAAGCTCTCCAGACCCTTGATGGTAGTGAGATTTGAGCCACCAGTTTATTCTATTATGATTCCAACTGTTCTCTCTCTCTCTCAGTCCCAGCCAGGATCTTAATTAGTCCCAAACTGGAACCAGTTCCGATAAAGCCCTCCTTAACAAAATATTCAATCAAGACTTGGATTATTGTTAGTTTAAAGCATAATCTTTAATTAAAACATTTAGTTGGGGCAAACAAGAAAATGGTTGCCATTTCTATCTGTGAAAAAAAAAATCATTATTCCAAATAGGTTAATTTTCAATCCAAGTCATATGCTTGTAGTTAACAATATTTATTTTGCATTGATTTGATTAGCTTTGTGCTTGAAGTCATCGCGTTTCTAACCTCCCTATTTTAAATGCAACAGAGGTTTACTTAAGCTTGATTCGAGTCTCCTAATGCTTTTTGACAGTTAGCATTAGGCCATGTATCAAAGCAATAGCAAAAAAAAAAAAAAGGCGCCTATTCATCCACCCACTGCAAACCAAGGGGTCAGGAAAGAGGACTGTGGGCTGTTTTTTAAAGTAACAAATGAGCTTGAGTTTTGAGAACGATGATCGAAACATTCAACACCGACAATTTCCAGTTGGAATGTTGGTAATAATCCATCACGGCACATTCAGGTTTGTTGTGCAAGCTTACGAAACGAGCCGTCACAATAAATACAGGTATTTTCCATGCGGGAGAAAAAAAAAATAAATAGAAAGCTGTGAGTAAAGATTTGGGTAAGAATCTGGCACGGGTTAAGGCTCGCCTGCTTTGGGCTTTGTGTAACAGAGGAGGAAAAGGCGAAGAAAAATCGTCTTTTTTAATTTTTTCCAAAAGTGAAATCACATCCACTTCCTTGGACTCTGTCAACAGTTTCGGTAGACCGATGGTACTCGGAGGTCCGGCTAGTTTTTTCCCTTTGCCTACATGAGTCCAGCTGGCTAAAACACCAAGGCTTGTACACGTTCGCTTAAAATTGTAGACAAATTAATTCGAAGGATCCTCCAGAGCCCTGCGATGATGACGGACATATGTGCGTGTGCAGGAAAGAGAGAGAGCGAGAGACACTAGGCTCTCTATAACACGGCGCCTGGACAGCGACTCGCTCGCCAAACGTTTGGGTCCCAGCTGAGTTTCTGTGCTACAGGTAAAAATAAATTCAGTGTATAACCAGAAAATATTGTTTGCTTTTACAGTCTGGGTTCCACCTGCTACGGCGCGCCAGAGTATATTTTAATAATCTGTAAAAGGGATATTTTTTGCACTAGAGTAGGTGGCTGTGAAATATACACGGTGCATCAGCTGGAGTTTTAAAAAAACAAGAGACAGGAATATCTGTCTTAGTGCGCGTGTAAGTTGGGTCCATGAAATAGTTATTCAGTTAACAAGTCCTTTAACGTATCCTTTATTCCATTAATCTGATTATCAATGATCTAAAAACCTCTTGATTCAATCGTCTAAACGGATTGATATCCCCTGAGAAACTGCTAAACGATGAATGCCTTGTCCGTCATTCTCCGTGAGGAAGTCCTTAGGTTTCAACTGTTGGTCCATGGGCGTTAACGCACCGTAAAGGATCCTTCCGTGTCACCGATCGAGAGACCAGTTCGGGCAGAGGCAGCGCTGCAGGGGGACGATGGGGTTGCAGTCTCGTGTGTACGTATGTATGCATGGAGTGTGAGATGTGATAGCGGAGGAGCCTCCAGGACTCTCGGATGAACGTAACACCTGCGTATCAGAGACACACTGCTTCCTGCCAGACCCTGTCCTCTCTTGCCGTCGCCTCGGGCTAAACACCCCTAACCAACACTATATGCACCGAGCACAGGTAGATCAGCTGCAGCGAAACTCTCGCTTCACACGGGATACGAGGAAGCATCCGGAAACTTCTCGAATGATGGAAATAGATAGTGTCTTTTAATTGTGTCGAATGTGAAATGAAGCGCATGAGGAACCGGAATACTTGGATTTCACATGAGGAATTCATAGAAATCCGTTCCGATAATAACTGGAAAACAACCTTGAAAAAATGCTTTTAGAGCCTTTCTTTGTATTACATGGGAGTTCTTCTCTATGCATTTGAGGCCTCCTGAGCAGGTTTAGGTTAAGGTTTTTAAATAACCTTCTGGACTTTTGGGGCAGGTCTTCTACAACTGAACTACAGCATTATAGCTACCTTCTTTGTTTTAGACTTTTGGAAGCAGCTGAAAGCAAACAGAATTGCTCAAGGTCCCCCAGTGGCAGCTCGGCAGTATGGGAGTTGAATTAATCCAGTGGAGTAATGCATTAACCATTGCCACGTCTATGTAGAAGGTGTCTATCTATCAAATTTTAAGATTCTTCAGTTATCCTAGAATGGTTTTGCTGTCAGAAAAGGTGATAGATAGAAAACTAAATTGTTAACCAACCAATAAACACTTGACCAACACCTTTTTCAATAATGTTCAAGCTTCAAACTATTTAATTACTTATTAATCCCCATCCTTAGTCTTGAATGATTTGAAAAATTTTATTTGTTCTGCTCAACCCACCTTTCCTCCATGCGGACCCAGAGGTCATTGAACTGGCGGTGCCGTTGCTTCTTTAGCCTGTTGCGTCGTTTCTTCTTCAGCTTGCGCTCCACCTTCTCGAGAAGCTCCAAGCTGTCTGGGAGCAACAAGTGGGGTGGAGGGTCCTCCTCCTCCTCCATGGGGCGCCATTCTCGGTCTTCATGAAAAAAGGCTTCCACTGGCGACTCCACATCTGATGCATTGTCGTCCTCTTTGTCTGTAGGACGGCTTGATCTCTTGCCACTGTAAAGGAATGAAGAGGAGTTGAAAGGAACAGCAGATTAAACCTTGTCCTGGATAGCAGTGTGGTTTGGTGGGTGTTTTCCCCCACTGGAAATCCTTTCTAGTCTAAAACTATGTATAATCACTGTATGGAACGCCACCACAGCATGTTCCACTGGCGCTGGAATTGGTTGAAAGAGAAAATTGGATTCCGTGAAAGAAGAGCTTATTTGCACGCTTGTTAAACCAACGATTCAGACAGATCTATCATGACCACTTTTTGAATTTGACTTTTTTTTATTTCGACCAGACACATTCATAATTCAAGAGGAAGCATCTGAAACATGCATCACATAAATACTGAGCCAGAACCGTCTATTTAGAAGCTATTTTCTTCATTAAGGGCTATATGAAGGCCCTAATTCTCCGAGGTTTGTGCACTTTTTTTTAAAGGGGGGGAGGAATTGAAGATGCAATTGATAAAGCAGGATACTAGCTTTCTGGAGATAAAAAAGAGAGCATCTGCTTGTAATCGGAGCTCAATCTGGCTCCAAGAAACGCAAATGCATGCGGCTTGTAATGGCGTCTGAAACATTACAGGCATCTATTATAGCGGCAATGGCGCAAATAAATCGAGACGCTAAACTCCGTCTGAATTTTTACATCGGAACTTTCTGGACCGCAGGCTTCCAGTGTCTCCTCCAATCTGGCAACCCATCCATTTTATAAATGCCTCTGTGTGCGCGCACTTGGCGTGTGAATGTGTGGGTGCTTATATAAGAGGGGAAGCAGAAGAAAGAGAAAGAGATGAGGTGGAACAGCATTCTGTCCACTCCCTGAATATTTCAGATGATGACTTGATAAAGGGATGAGATGTTTTTCTTGGGTGTCCAATGACCATCCGAACTTTTTTGTGATATGTGTGTGTGTGTGTTTTATGGAGCGTGAGACGGGAGTAAGTCATTTAGAAGAGAAAGCAGAACAGAGATGAACAGAACGATTGAGTTATCTGATACGGAGTTAGAGATAGCCACCCAGAGAAGAGAAAGAAATAGATGAAGTGTTCAAATCCTTTGTGAATGTGTGCATTCCAGGAGTTTATAACCTTTTAGATGTTAAAACAAGAGGCGGACTTTAAATCAGACCGTGACATTTGAGCACAGCTCCCCTGTGCTTCCACAATATTTGATAGTTTCTAAGAACTTCACGTTAAAATTTATTTGCTTGTTGTTGTAAAGTATATATGCAGCATATAATTTTGGCTTTGTAGCGCAGGTTAGGGTTCAGGGACGCCAGAGTTTAGGAAGCAGGAGTCTGAAAACAGCATGGAAAGCCACAGCGTGGATTTCACGTTTCAACCCTCTGGAAGAATGTATAACCACCCCGAATGTTGATTTACAGCTGATTATGTTTTGGATCACTATTGGCGATATATACCAATGTTGGTAAAGTCATCATGACAATAGCTTGGGATGGTTCCACTAGACTTGGGATGGTTCCACTAGACTTGGGATGGTTCCACTAGACTTGGGTTGGTTCCACAAGACTTAGGATGTTTCCACGAGACTTGGGATGGTTCCACTAGACTTGGGATGGTTCCACTAGACTTGGAATGGTTTCACTAGACTTGGGATGGTTCCACGAGACTTGGGATGGTTCCACTAGAACCATCTGCATTCACAATAGATTAGAACTGAAATTCCCACAAACATTTTTGTCCCTAAGTATGGAACTAAAAAAGTGGACTCCATATTAACTTAAACACCTCTAATGGTATACTGAACTTTAAGCATAATAAGACAGTGTCAATCCCTGCTACCAGTTATCACCCAGATGAGGATGGGTTCCCTGTTGAGTCCGGTTCCTCTTAAGGTTTCTTCCTACTGCCATCTCAGGGAGTTTCCCCTTGAGACCGTCACCCTCGGCTTGCCCATCAGGGACAAACTAATCCTTATAATTTGTACATATTTCCTAACATTTTTATTTGCATAATATTTCGAAGATATATGTTGTGACAATTTCTAAAAGTGTTATAAATAAAAAATTTAATTAAATGAATAGCTTCCTTTAGTTTTTTCCTTAGGAAGGTGGGACATTTCTGAAATTTTATCCCTAATTTAGTCATAGATTATTCCCACCCATCTCTTTGTTAAGGCACTTTCCTATCATGGTAAAATCTTCCAACCAGGCAGGGCGAAGATTATCACGTGTTGAACTAGTGCGATGTAACAAACTCGGAGGAAAGCGCCCCTTTAGATCCTGTCAGATGCACGTGATTGCCTGGTTGCTGTGGCGTTGCCATATAACACCTCCATATGAGCCCCCCAAAACCCCAAGGTTCAACCATTCCGCTCTCTGGACCCCTGGATACAGATGGTTGTAGCATCACCCAACTTCTCCTGCTTCATACTGAACTTCTCAAGATATTAAACCCTTCCCTCAGATTGTGGAATGACATTTATTAGCTCTCAGATACTATAGTGGGAAACAGGATTATCGCTCAAGTGATTATTTTTATTTTATCAGCCATCATGCAGCACTCTGGTGTCATGTAAGGAGAAAAAAAAAAGAAAGATCTTCAAAGAAAAAAAAATCCTCCTACTTCTTATTTGAACCATTTTCAGTTAAATAGTATGAAGATGTTTTATTTACTACTCTTGGGAATGTTAATAATATGTTTAGACTATTTGAGTGGCTTAGTGGCTAACATTAATACCCCATACCTCCAGGGTTAGGGGTTCAAATCCCATTTAAGGGGATTCTGGGTGGGTTTCCTCCTCTTACAGTAAAAAAGACATATGATATAAGACTGATTGGCATTTCCAAATTGGCACTAGTAAGTGACTGGGGGTGTTAGTTTGTGTTCCCTGTGATGGGTCAGCTCCCCATTCAGGGTATACCCTGCTTAGTGCCTTACAGTAAGTTCCCATATACAGGACAAGTGGTACAGATGATAGATGGACGAAAGTTTAGTTATTGACATAAATGATTAACCAAACTCCTGAGTCCTGAGTCTGATTCCAGAATTCGTCACGTCTTTTTATAACTGTCTAACGTCGTGCCACGGTTCTGGACTCGAGCATGACCAATCGCCATTATGTCTTAACACTCTGGTTTGATCAAGCTCATAAAGTGGCTGGCATTTTCCTATTTCCTAGTGTATTTCTGAAAATCTCTGTCCATAATTTAAAATAGCTGTTATATTACTACCAGATTTACATCAAGCTTCCTGGAACGCCTTTTATTTCCGTCCTCTCAAATCACAATTAAGCAACACATATCGGGTTCTGTGAAAGTTGTGGCAAAGTTACAGCTTTAGACTAGTGAACCGTGCACACAAAGGCTCCATTCTGGCCCACAGCTGGAGAACCAGCACAGGCTCTGCAGTTGATTATATGCCCTGGTTCATTCAGGCGGCGTGGGATCGCTGATCTGCGCTCTGTCAGCACGACACAATTCTACACTTTCACTCGATTTTGTCTGCAGTATGAAAGATCATCTGGTCCAAATTCTCTTTTAAATCTTTTTCATTTTCTATTGAGCATTTCTGTTTGGCATGCTACACTGACATAGAGTTTAATACAGTGCAGTAATATCACATTGCACTAATTAAAACTTATTTAACACTTCTCCAACTTATATTAGAAAAAAGAATTACATGAAATAGTGAAATAAACAGGTTTAAAACCTTTAAGCGTTTGCTTTTGTTTGCAAATTTGAAAAAGATGTTTTTAGTTGCTATTTTTTTCATCTCCTGAAAAAAAACCTAAAATTTTTTTGTGGTTTAAGATTTTTGTGGATTTGAACGTTAAGTCCATATCAACTGTTACCAACAGCAACCAATCATTTTTTTGCACACTGGCCAAGATTTAAAATGTGCCTTTTAGTCTAACTTTATATTTGTGTAATTACATTTAAAATCTTTTCATTTCTTTAATCTTAATTTTTTAATTTTTTTGCAAAACAGATCACTGGATATTGTACAAATGTATCTACCCCTAGGAGCGTTTATAGAAACACAATATGTTCAATATTTTGCAGATATAGTGCATAACCACACTATGGTACATGGCTCTACCATGGTACATTCTTTGTTACAACACTACACGTTCTATAGTATGGATCAAGAGTACTACTATGTACTGTCATATGATACTATGGAATCCAGGATACCAGGATACTGTTAAAAATATGTTCCATCCATCTGTAGTCCAACTAGGGCCAATGGTGATCATTGTATTTATTCGCATCTTGTACAGCCGTGGTAGGACCTCCGGTCAACAATCACACACTACAGGACAATTTGGGAACGCCAATTAGCCTAATCTGCATGTTTTTGGACTGTGGGAGGAAACCGGAGAACCCAGAGGAACCCCACCAAAGCACAGGGAGAACATCATGCACAAACTTCATGCACACAGGAATCGAACCCATCAGGAATCGAACTAATCACTAAGCCACCATGCTGCTTATACATGTAGTACCATGAATGTAGTATTTTATATAGTATAATACCACTGTATGTATGTACAGTAACATTAATTCAATACAATAGCGTAATCTTAATATTACATACAATAATATGTAACTACCTGTACTATACCATACCAGTAGTATGTTTTACCAGATTTGATATAGTACAGTAGGTATAAATATATTTGCTGAACTTTGATAGCCAATGTGGTGCCCAATAAGTACCATGAAAGCGCCACATTACGTACCCTGGTACTCTGTAAGGTCCTTTGATGCCTCCCATGGTAATGTTTGAAGTACCATAGTGATACTATGGTATATTATGGTATGTACCATCTTCTTATATACAGTATGTGTATATACTGTAACTTTCACCGCAAAATGTGTTTATGTTGTTTTCCACAACTAGGCACATTTGCTGTATTAAAATATACATCATACTACAATTCCTAAATAAAAAATAATTGACCGCATACCAAATATTCGTTGCTATGTAGTGCACAGGGGCCACTTTTGCTCGAGCCCAGACTATGACTAACCTAGACGTTTCCACCGTAAAAGCCGAATAAGATTGGTTACACAGTTAGGGGTTTAAGAGCAACGAGGCTCCATTTTACTTCGCACTATAATAGTTACAGAGATCCCTGACTGAGGCCACAAAGCCATGACCCTGACTCTGATCTTACTCCATAAATACTGCCCCTCTGACACACGGTTTATTTTTGCAGCCAAATCGCCACCATCGCAGCTCCAAATGGCTCAATTAGGTGATTAGCGGATTACAGTCAGCTGCTGGTATTAAACATCGGCCGCTTGGTTGCCTCCCTGGTTTGTTGGCTCAGGCTGGTTGTGGAAGGAAGCGGCCAACCAGGCAGCCTTGAACTCATCTTTGATGATGGACAGAGACATGGACGGACTAAAAAAAAAAAAAAAAAAAAAAAAAAAAGGCTTATTACCGGGAAAATTTTCCAATTATTCACAGACGAGGCCGAACTGAGCCGAACATCTGTTTCGCTGCAATCGCATCAAGCATCAAGCGAAGCGCTCGCAAAACAATTTCCACTGGATTTCCAGTCCAGGAAAATAAGCCTTAAAATGAGTAAACAAGACGCGAAGCCTTCGAGGCACAGCTAGCTCGCAAGCGAAGCGGTGGCACGTGTAACTTTACACCGCTGTAACTGATCAAATATGGCTCAACAGGCTCTCAACCATTTCACAGGCTTTATGGGAAAGTCATGGTGTGATGGCAAATTTGTACCGAGCATGTCCGCTTCCTTCTCTTCCTGTTCTCCGTTTCTTTTTTTTCCTTCTTTTTTTGGCTTCTCCCGGGGCTCGAAGTGAATTCCAGCTAAGGAAACGAATTTAAAACCGCACTAGCTCTTGAGCTAATTGTGTCGACGCTGTTAGGAAACATAAGAGCGCAGATTAGCATGCTCGTGGGTCTGAGCGTGTTTGAGAAACGCTATACTCCCACCGGAGTGCGGGATCAAGGACGTGGACTCGGAACAAAAGCTAAAAACAAGCAGTTTAGCTCAAATTTACAAATTAAATACATTTTTCTGATGTTTTTCTGTGGTTTGTCTCAGAAGTAGAGAGATCTAAACAATCTGTCATGGTCACGGTGGCACGGTCACATTCGTGTTAAAATTTTCTCAGGGCAAACTAGATATATATATATGTGTGTGTGTGTGTGTTTCAGTATATGTTACCTGTTAATGGGCTGGCCAGCTGGCGTGTGCTCCACCTCGTAGCCTTGGCTTCTTAGAACATCGATCACTGTGTTGTTGCCCAGGAAGTGACCTGCAATATAAACACTGGCTCAGTCATCAGGCAGTCAGCTCGTCCAACACGCAGCCCGAAGGCTCGCCTGGCAAACTGATAATTCCCCCATGCGTAACTGGATACAGCGCGGGAGCGGTGACACACAATGGGGCAATACTTCACAATCTGGCCTAAAGAGCTGACCTGAATAAACACACATTGGCACTTGTCAGTTTACAGGAAGTGAGTGTTTGACACAAGCACCTCTGTCAAAGGGCGAAAAATGAGGCAACAATAGCGTGGCGTAAGTGATCCCTCAAACCCTTGAGCGTCTCGGAGGTTGGGAGATTCCCTACAACAATTGGATATAACCGGCCTTGTCCATGTTTGGCTACAGAGAAAGAACAGATTTTATTGTTACACCCTTCTCAGGATGCAGTGCATTATGGGATAAATCGGCGCTTTTGAGACGAAGCTGACAGCAAATCGCAACCTACAATAGTTCTACTTCGATATATTATTCTGCATATCTGCCTGAGAGGTGATATCACACATGAGCTCGATTCTGATTGGTCAGTTGATTAGAGTTGATCCTTTTGTATAACAAGCACAGATTGGAAGGAGTCAGTGATCTGTACCAATCACAGAGGGACGGAAAAAGAAAAGTCATTGAACCTTCCACAACTTTAAATGAAAGTAAATACAAACCGATAAAAAAAAGCATCATTAATAAATGATTGCTTGTATCTTGTAACTTGTATTTATTGTAAAGTAATCAACTTTATTATGGTAGAGGCATCACAGAACACTGGCGTCGATTGCCTTTCTGTAAGAGCATACCACAATGTGCTTTATTACTAAATGTGCAGCCAAAAAACACTTTTGATCAAGAAATCAGAAAATTTTATGTTTGCACAAAAAAAACATCATCAGGCACAAGCACATCCTTTTAGATATTTAAATTGGGACAGGAGTCCAAGTCATTTTTAAAGGGAAAGCTTGAGCTCTGAGGTTCTCCTGGGCGAGTGAGTCAGGCGTGATGAAAGGCCGCGCTTTCGTCCAGCCGAGCAGCTTGGGACAATGTGACCCCGTTTCCTTTGTGCGAAACAGGGGGAAAGCAGAGAACCTGAACCCACGATGACCTGTATTTCCTCGGGGCAGCAGGAGGGGGGATGCAGGTCACAGAGCTGACCGACTCGCTCGCCCTAAGTCTCTTTCTCTCTCTCACATACAAAAGACGAATGACGGTTTGCTGGTACAGAAATATAATGATCGAACACTTCTTGATTATCAGTGCTATGTGCTAACAGTTTGTCCCCCCACTTGCCATGTTGCAACGATAAGAAAGTATTTAAGTATTTAAACTACACTCACACATGCAGAACCCAGCTGATGAGGATTAACGTGTGGCATTAAGCAGGAAGCTTCTAGCTTTGTGCTCTGAGACTTATCCTTTAAGCCGCTCTCTGTTAGTGATCACCGACTGCTGGACCTCCCAGCTACAGTCCTGAAGCTTGCCAATGACAGATCAGAGGAAAAAAAAAAAAAACAGTGTTCAGAGATGAAAGTTGTTAGTGAAAGCTGCTTTTATAAAAGCAACAGTTTTGCCCGGTCCTTTATAGCAGTTAACGTTAGGATTTGGGCAGCAGCTGCTCGCTCGGCTCGCTCCACATCACTATAAAAGGGCAACTTTGAAACCCTGGAGAAACCCTTGAGCGAGGCACGATGGATATGAGGTTAATAATAATCGTCACGCTTTTTGCCGTCCGGATTGGAAGAACGTCTTGGTGACAGGTATCTGGCACTTAAACAGCACTCAGAGTAAACCGATCTTCCATTAGCGGATGATGTGAGGTCATGAAATCAAACGTTCACTTTTCCACTATTAATCTGAAGCGAGGCCACAGCGCCGGAGTGAAAGCGGGGTGAACACGTGCCAATCAAAATGTTGCCTGTAGGGGGTGACACGAAAGATATTTTCTCAATCCGTCAAACCCTGTGGCGGGCAAGTAGGCGCTGAAGAATGGCAGGCTCTTAAATGATTAAGCACGTCCAGCGTGTAACCACGAAGTGGTGTGGAACGCAGAATGGGTTCTTATGTGGCTAGTCCATTAGTGTGAATTATAAACATACATCTATTCCGCAGTCTCTAATTCCAGACGGCTCTCGGGTTCTCGGTTCTGATTGGTCGGTCGAAAAAGTGGTGAACAGCAGCACTGACACTTTGTCCCAGGTGCAAGGTTTAGATGAACACATTTAATATATACATTACTGTTTTTATAGTAACAAGTTACTCAGAGACATCAGATCATTGATGCGGAAGGAGGAACTCCTTCTTTTGGAAGGAGTCTCCAGTGTCAGCACTTTGTGACAGTCAGATGTCTCTTTGATTTTTTTTTTTCAGAACTTAATTTATTTGTCTATAGTTTATTTTATGTATAATTTAATTCTTTATTTTGTCTGTTTATTGTATGTATTTTTTCCATTAATAAATTTTGCCTATTTATTGTATTTTTTTAATTAATTATATTTGTTAATTGTTTGTTTGTCCTGTTTTCTTATATTGTGTTATTTGTTTATTGGTTTTATTATGAGTTTTGATGTTTTATTTTGTCTGCTTGTCGTTTACATAATGATTGTTTTAGATATAAGGTCTGTTTATTGTAATTATTTATTATTTGTTTTATCTGTTTATTCTTTATATTATGCTTTTATTGATTACTTTGCCTGTTTATTGCTTATTGTATTGGTTTATCATTTGTCCATTAATTGTTTTATTTTGTCTGGTTATTGTATTGGTTTAATGTTTATTTTGTCTGTTAATTAATTCATCTGTAAATTGTTTGCTTAGTTGCTTATTTATTTTGTCTGTTTATTGTTTATTTGACCTGCTGTTTGTTTTATCTGCTCGTGGTTTATTTTGTCTGTTGATTTGTGAATCTGAAAAATACATATGATATTAATACTCGTGTAAAAGAACAGAACATGACAAAATAAGGACTTTTATAACGTTCAGTTCTATCTTGAAGTTTTTCACCAAGTCATCATTGGATAAACTGCTCAACGCTCTAACAGTGGGTCTCTTGTGGTCCTCTGTTAAATTTCTGACCTGCTGCCCTGAAGAAACCAGTTACACCTCGTATCTATCACACCTGCCTCTAATATTCGTGCGCTCGTATAGTCTTTGCGATAGTAAGCACACTAGAACCGAGCTAGAAGTAAATTATCGGCAGTGGACGAGCTCCAGGAGCTGTTTGGAGTGGGACAGAGATCGGCCCCTCCATGACATAAATGTGTTTGGGGGGCACTAAGGGGCACTAAGGAGCAGCATCTCCTCTGCTCAGGGTCCCACACCCACCTGTCAGTAAACACAGCACTGTTCTGGGCAGGAACAATCTCCAAAACCAACAATGCCACACACTTGAGAAATATGTTCATCCAACTGAGGAATGTGTGAGAGACTTTTTTTTTCCAGTCTTAAGGTTTATTATCAAAACCAATCAGGAATAACAGGAGTTTTTAGAGAACGCTGTTTAATACAGTGGTTCCTGGAATGTGACGAGGAACAGTCCGCTGTATGATAAGAGTTTTCTGGCTTGAAAGCAAATCAGAGGCAATAATCATCCGTAAAAACAGACAGGCTGTACTGAGGTCAGAAGTAGCTGAGGGGGGAAAAAAAGACAAGAAAAAAGAGCAAAGCTAACAGCGTCTCTGGAGCTTCTCAGAGACTCAGATTATTTAAAATGTCTGGGACAAAGTGAAGGTGGCTGTAAACACGACTCCTGTAGAGCTGATAAAGCTGTCTGATGGATGTGTTTTTGCCTAACAGGCAGCTTTTTCAGGATCATATCAGAGGATTTTAGTTCCTATAGAAAATGATTCTGTCTAGTCTCAACGTGTCATGACATGAGGACAAGAAAATACTTTTTATAATAATAACTACTACTACTACTTCTACTAATAATAATAATACATTGAATTATATTTCTGTCTGCTTATGTTAATATTATTGATTTATTATTGTTCATTATATTAATTTATTGCATATTTTGCCTGTTAATGATTTATTTTGTGATTTTGTGTATTTGTTTATTGTTTATTTTGCATGTTAATTAATGTATGCATTGACCTGTTAATTATTTATTTTATTTGTTGACTGTTTATTTTATCTGCATGTTTTGTTATTATTTATTGTTATTATTTATTGTTTATTTGGCATGGTCATTATTTATTTTGTTAAAAAATTTTTATTAATCCTATTGTTCATATCATTTTTTTCTTGTTTATTTATTATTTAATTTATTTTTGTTTTGTCAATTAATTGTTTATTTGTTCTGCTTATTGTTTTTATTATTGGTTTTTACTTTTGTTATTGCTTAGTTTTTGAATGTATTGTTAATTTATGTAATTTTGTACTGGTTTATTGTTTTTTATCGTCTGTTAATTGTTTATTTGGCATGCTTATTATTTATTCATATGTTTATTATTTATTTTGCCTATTAATTACGTATTTATCTCTTTATTGTTTATTCATTTTATGTTTTTATTTTGTCTGTTGTATTAAGGTTTAAACTCATATGTAAGGTTTATGAAAGGATGAAGTTTAGTACCTTCAGTAGATTCAGGGACAATACTTTTCTCTAGCATCTTAAAGGGTTTTTTAGTCTTGTCTCTCTAGGGAACACACAAACATTCAGGTCCAGGATGATATAAAGGTTCATAAACGTCTCGTGAGTTCACAGATGCTCATAAAGGTGACTAATGAAAACCTCTTAAAGCATGTTTGTACACATATAAACCTTTTTAGGAACCTTTTGGAAATCGAGGACATTTTCTAGAGACAACAGCATCACTTAAAAACAAACAACAACAAAAAAAAAACCGCACACCATAGTAATCCAGCATGGTAATTCTCCCATGTGGTTGCAGGAATCTTAACTGTAAAACAGGAACAGAAGCAAAAATAGTTTCTTAGGGTTGTGTTTTTTTTTTTTTGGATAATTAAAAGATCTTTTTAAGATTAAGAAAGCCTGTTAATGCATTCTAATTGAAACCTTTCCTGACAGGGAAACCCAATGTTGTTGCCAAATCGCTCCTGAGGGTTCTCTTGTTTCATTAAACGGTGACTGAGACAGAGCCAATTTGTCTGATGGTCGCATGCAAGCTTGTGAAAATAGACCTCCAGTTAAGACGTGAAACTTGTTTAAGTGCATAAACGGCACAGAATTACTGGAAAAGGTAAGAATTTCTACGCTAGTTAGCAAGTGAATGGTGATATATCACACAAATTTCACCTTTACATTCAGTCAGAGGTTGTGCGACGAACTTAAGAGTGTACAGTACGTTTGTGTGTGTGTGAAGTCCAGAGACACTCATAGTGATAGCGCTGTAGCTAATCTCCAGTGTTAGCAGAGCCGTCTCGGCTGTCTGGAGCCGCGGAGTGACCTGGCCGTCTGAAACAAAGGTGACTCCATCCAGGGGCGCCGCTCTCCTGCCGGATCTGTGTGTGTGTGTTTATGTGAGTGTGTATGTGCGTTAGGGCAGCTCTAGCCCTTAAGGAGTGTGTAATATTCACACACTTTACAAGACTATGCAAGACTCACTGCAAGTTCATAAATCCCCGCACATGTACCTGAGGCCACACAGCGAGAGCTGTCATGTCTATTACATCACTTACAGCGAGCTGCTGCTACTGAACACCAGCACCAGGGAACATAGAATTAGCTCGCTGATTAGAGAAATTAGCCAGCTAACTTTGCTAGTGATACATCAAGCGTTGTGAGGAATACACTACAAAGTTTTAAAGAAACAAATGAAGCGCTAGGCAACTCAGCTAGCTAGCTTTCTAAGATGTATATCTGCTTTTCGTGGCTAATCGAGGCTAATCATGCTAATCAAGGACGTGATTAGCGAAAGAAAAAATTCGCCTGGACTGCAAGAGAGGATTTCCTGATTTGAGAGCAACGCTTATCTACTGAATCTACGTCCGCTTTACGTTTCGTACAGCTTTTTTATTTTACTCTGTCGTGTTCAGCTAGCTAGCAAGATGCCAGAGATACGGACCTAAAAGGGTTTACTCAAAACTCCAACGTTTTTGGGTTAGCAGCACGTGGACTGAACTGTTTTCTTAAGCTGTTCGATTACTGAGTGCTATTCAGCACGTCCAAGCTTTCTCTCTCTCTCTCACACACACACACACATACACACACACACACACACACACACACACCAGTGCCTCAGAAAGCATCCAGTGTCCTCCACGTCCGTGCTCCAATTATTAGCGTGAGTGGCACATCTTAAATTGAGTCTCTTTTTTCCATGTCGTGTAATATTTATATTAGGACTTGTGAACCGGGGGCCGTGCTAAATAAATAAATGGGTGACGCTGGAGCTTTTGGGTGTAAGTGAAGGCTGTTTGTGTATGTAGCTCCTGCATTGAGCTGGAATTCTGACAAGTCTATTTGACAGGAACATGCAGACAGAAAGAGAGAGAGAGAGAGAGAGAGAGAGAGAGACAGACTGAGAGATCAATAGGGGTCAAAGGAGATAAAGTGATATGAGGAAGACAAATGTCTCACCGTGTTTAGGTAAAGTCTGCACAATGAAGTATCACTGATAAAGTGTATGGATAATTGAGTAATAGTCACATCATCGTCATTATTATTATTATTATTATTATTATAAGAACTACTACTACTACTTCGATTCTTGTATCGGAATCAAATACAGCTCGATTCATGAATCAAAATCATCTCTGGTTTAAATCACATTGCATCCAATTTATACAAATGAAAATTATATAAAATTAAATAAAGACCCTACAGATTTACATTCAACTGTTGGACTGGAGACTCCTTCGAAACGGATATACCGCTTTATCCCGTATACAAGGTCGTGCGGAACAGGACAGGGTACCAATTCATCACAGTGCACACACACATTCACACTCCATAGACACATGAACCCGAGGCCTAAATCAACAAAAACCCGGACCCTGAAGATGGCAAGGCCTCCTTAAACCCTAAAATAACCCTGTCTACTTCCGACCAATCAGAATAGAGAACTCAATACTGCTGAGGTAGAAATGAGCCTAGTATGAACCCGCATTTAAATTTTTACGCGGATAAACCTGGATAAAAGCCGGACTCCCAAATATTTTGTGAAGACATCGGATGAGCAGCGCAGCCGAGTCGACGATCTGATAACCTGAAAGGTCGAGGTGTGCCAGAGAGAGAACTGTGTAAACATGAGGAAAATGACAGGGTAGTTCGGAACGAGTGTCTGCGTGTTATTTAGATAGGTGTAGCAAGGACTGAGGTCGAAAGTCAATGATATATATATACATCACGTCCATCATCGGTGTAGCAGCAGCACTTTTAGCTGGTGTTATTGGAAAGACCAGGAGACTCTCCCGAGCCGCAGGGAATCCGAGTTCAAGACATGAAGACAGCTATTATACATGTATGTCTATTTATAACAAAAAATGTACTTTGGAGCTTTGTGTCTTTGTCCTATGTCTACATGTCTTGGAGTAGAACATACTCACAAAAGCTACAATTTAAATGAATTTGAGGTGAATTTAAACCAAAAGTGGGTGTGGCCTAAACCATAAAAATTGAAGTCTCTTTAATTTGGTTTACGCAGTTATTATTTTCATTTATACCTTCCTATGACATGTTGAAGAATTTTCCAAGATATGAACAAATCTATACCTCCTTTTCCCCCTGGGGTCACCAAGTTGGATTATATGTTCTGGCACATGTTTTACACCGGATGTCCATCCTGTCATAAACTTCCATTTTTTAAATTGACCTGGGACTGCCACATGCAGTAGCTGGGCGATATGGGGCGTATAGTTAAGGGTCTTTGCCCAAGGATCCAACAAAGATGACCAGGCGGTGACCCCAGACCCTTCAACCACCAACCCAGAGCCTTAACTACCTGAACCACCACTGCCCCTTAATGCATGGTTTAATTATATCACTATGTCCTTGGTTAGGCGGTTACTAAGGATAAATAAATGAATAGTGTAAACGCATCATCAGTTGCCCTATGACCTTTATATCTGGCTGCTCGTCCATACAGATAAACAAACGTCTTGCTCACGTCTTGTTTTTTTAGCATCCTATGGGATCCCTGTCCCAAGACAAACGTCAAGTCTCTTCACGATGTCCTGCAAACATTTCTGTTTGAAACATTAAGTGCTCGTATCTGTCTATAACACATCTGTTTATCTGTTCGTTCAGAGTGTTATGAATATTCATATTCAGTTACATCCCGGGCATACAAAACAGCTGAACTCTGATGAGAAAAGCAAACAAACAGATCCCTCATATGAGTCTCTCATACACTCTAAGTAACCCTACAGTATATTTTGGGTGAAATAAATATCACTGGGTTTGACAGCTTGCTTAATATTAACCGCGTACAACTCAAACGGACAACGTGTATTCTAGGTTTCTCTACGTGTCAGTCCAAAGCTAATAACAGGCCCCAGAGGAGCTGGAATGGAAAAGAGAAGGTAGAATAATTGAAAAATCACGGCTTGCGCTCTGAGCACGCGAACAGCGAGAGGCGGTATGCGTTTCACTACTATTAAGCAGATGCCCCTTGTAATAGGTATTTTAGTGCCTGGCAGACAAGCAGCACTGAGGCCTGTTTTATTCATCACCGTACCACACACAAAGACTGCTGGAATACTCAAGGGGGAGATTTTTGACGCTGATGCACATACCATGACCATCATGTTCAGCCTTGTGCTTATGGGCAGATTACGGACTTACTAAACCACAGTTATTATTTTTGTTCTCGGGATAGACAGCAAGGATTTTTATTTATTTATTTATTTATTTATTTATTTTGATGTAATTGCCTGACTTAAAACTGAGAGAGAAAGCATGGACAAATAAAGGAAAATACCTATAATTAGAGATTAGATATTACACCAAAAAGACTTCTGAATGCTCAAATCTGATTTGTTCATAATATAAGGGGTGTTCAAGTCAAACTGAGATTTGTCATGAAATTTCCTGTGAAGTCATAAAGTTTATATTTACAGAAGACAGCACAGCATAAAGGGAAGACACTGATCTATGGACGTCCAAGATCGAGGATCCTGACGGATAATTCATCAACAGTTTGCGGAAGAGACGCACCACTTTGTGGGAACTGTACACAATCATTCACCAACAACACTTGCACATTACAGAAACATGGTTGGGGGTTATTGGCACATTGACCTCGCTTCAAGCCATTTCCACATGCTTGGGCCATTAAAGGAGTTCCTGGAAGGCTAGCGTGTCAGACAAAACTTTCTACCTTGATGGTGAAAACCTTGGGATAAGTGCATTAGTGTGGGAGGGGATCTGATAGTTTTACTCACTTGCAGCAGCTGTAACAATAACTCAATATTACTTATTTTTTAAAGTACTCACGTCAATAACATCACATTTTGGCATAAACAATAGCACAAAGAGCTATGGGTAAAGTATTTTCTGCTTAAGGAAATGTGCAACTCTTATATTGTGTAATGCTTGCCAACTTCGCCCTGTCTAAAAGGTCAGCCTTTGATATTTAACAGCTTGGACTGCCTGGCTCCTAGACTAACCCTTAACTGACCTTGATCAGGCTAACAACAGGTTGAAGGCGCCCCTCTCCCTCGCATATGCTAGGCTAATGGCATACTGTAGCCAGAGGTAAGCAGCCAATAGGTCACAATAACTGGCTCGGCGTCTGAAAGATAGACGTTAATTGTTGATCCTTAGACAAGTCAGTCTGCTTGGTTAAAATTTATAGCTGTATACGTTGGAAGCTAAGTGGGCTTCATGAATACCGCTGCACAACGATTGACAGTGCTTAGTGCTAGCTGACCAGCTTGTCATGGAACTGTGGAGCACTTGGATGAAACCTGAGAAGAGATTTTCAGTACCGTTGAGAGCTTTGATAGATGAACAGCTAGATGAAATATTAAGCCGTGTTGTTTATGTGGAAGTGCATGATTATGGAATAACAGTGTCAAGCCATTAGAATTGAGCTCTGTAAGCTAGTTTTATTAAAAACGGGAATGGAATTAATTATATATTGCAGGAAAATCCTGTCCGCTAAATGTAGAACTCGAAGTGGGCCAAAAAAACTGGATTAACTCAATATTTCAAGGAAATTTCTAAGATGCATAGGGCTTCCTCCACGCCTGAGGTCTTTTGTGGTGATTTTAATGGCTTCAAATGGCTTGTTGTTATTGGAGCCTGTGGACTTGACACAAGCAGACGTATTTTTTTCAGTCTTGGCTTATTGCGATCATCTAGTAGGTAGGTAAGTGCTGTAAAAAGTCCAGTAAAGGCCCGAAGCCAGCGAAGGAGCCAAATAAAATCTCCTTCATGTTATTTTAGCATTCTACCCAGCGCTCATTAACGCCCTTTGTGTCCGTGTCCAATTTCAAAATGATTTCAAAGGTAACAGGAAGCGTCTTCAAGTATTCAAATGTCTTTACAATAAAGAACAGCGTTGAGCGAGAGTGATCAGTAGTAGACAAGCTAAACCTAGAACAAATGTCGAACAAGTTCACCACATGTTTTTGTTGGAGTAATGGTTTCCTGCAGTGGTATGAGAAAAGAGAGAATCATTCATTTTGGATTTTTTAACTGAATCAGAGCGCTTTTTAAGGACAGAATATCCATCCTTGTTAACCGGATGGCGGTTAGCGTGAAAAATGGAGCGCTGTAGCTAGGCTAACAATCTAGTGACAGGTCCGAGGCACTGGAACAACACGGCGTGGTTACAATTACCGCTCAGATCTGCGCCAGTACATGGAAAAGAAGGAATTCACTATAATAAATGATTAAAACAGTTCCAATTAAAATATGAACAAAAAAGTAAAACACTCAAGATATTATCTGGAGTTATCTCTTGAAAGTGACTATATGTTTTTTTTGGGGTTTTTTTTTTTCTGAGACACAGCTCTGTTTTTATGTTAAAGGTTATTCAGGAGCCAGTCGTTGTTCTTCCTGAAAACTTCATATCTGGTATATCTGTTTTTATTAAGGAACACACGCAAACCCGGGCGCAGATAGCATCTCGACCCGACGCTAACTCTGAGCTGAAAGACATTCCCGTAAGATCTCTTTAAAAACCCCGCCATGCTCGAGTCCCAGTGAAAGGCGTTCAGGAATCCCAAAGCAAAATGTTACTGATACGAAGAAAAAAGAAGAAAAAAAAACACCTTTTCTATAGAGACTCCATGACAACAAGAGTTTGACTGAGTGACTCGAACGTTTATCTGAAATCTAGACGGGTCAATAACCAGGTGCCTTTTGAGTCTGATCATGAGTCCAGTTTACACTTCACAGCAATGGAGATGGAACAGATACCCAGGTGTTCTGTTGTTCTGTTCGCAGAGCATGGCCGAGTGGAAAAGGCTAGGCGTGAGGAAAAAATTTTATTGTTTACAATCCATGGCCGGTATTTAAAAGATGAGACCACCAAAAGAGTTCTACAACACTAAATAGATAATAGTACAGCAATGTAAAGGGAATAATCTAGTTTAAGAGATGTTTTTGGGCAGTAATCATCTCTGAGAGATGCTTTCTGCACAGCATTCCGCTTGGGTTTTCCCTTGCCGAGTGGAAAAGCCCAGCTCAGACCGATCCTGCGATTCCAAGAACGCGATACGAGTAGGCGAGAAAGCGCACCGGGCACTCTGCGAGGACGGCGCAGACTTTACATGGGCATGGTTTCAAACTGGAGTCCACCTTAAAGCACGCCGTCTGCTTTAAGTACAGCTTTCAAACGGCAGCCAGTACAAAAGTCAGAGATTAATTAGTGCAGCACTGTTCCACCGAGAGCCGTAATATCGAGTGTCCTTTATGTTTTTTCCTTCACTAGACTGAACACAGAGCGCGCTCTGCTCCGGCGCAGACCAGGATTAAACTTGCGTGCCAGTTTGGCCAGCTTGCTGTAGGGTCAGTTAGGTAGAAGTAATGTAATTTCCTTCCTAGGCTCCTTTTCATACAGAATAAAGAGAAAGCATAATAGAAAGCAATCATTTAATACCCAGAGTTGCAGTTCTTCGCAGCAGTGCATTTTTTTTTTAAACCTCATTTTACTTCATGTAAATTACCCATGACCTGGAATATGTGATTTTTCCATTGACTTGCATCTCTTTAACGGTTGACTTTGATTACACTAAATGAGTTAAGGCTTTTCATGAGCTCACTTTGTGACAAAATAAGCTCCGTGTTCAAACCAAGGTATTAGAGGATTTCAACAACATGCTAACCTACTGAGGCCATAAAAGGACAAGAACGAATAAAATACATGGGGGAAAAAATCTCCTTTAAAAAATAAAATAAAAAAGAAAAAGTGAATACCCAATCATAATATATAGTTATTCTTTTTTAATATTTTAATAATCATTGTAATTATTTATAAATAACTTATTTAGTCTATACATGTGATTTATGTATTAGATGTAAGAATGAACAAATATTGTGATAAACTGGGCTAAAAACACAACGTCCCACCTTCATGCTCTTTTCTAAACAATCATAGATTGAAACTCTGTTTTGTTGTAAGTAATTTTATAATTCACCTCACAATGAAATAAACAAAAACAAAGACTCTTTTTACATTGACCTTAATATACTCGACCATTTCAAGAATTTTTAAAAATTAATTTTTCCGTTATATCTCCTATTTTTACCTCATATGTCCCTTAACATATGCATGTCCAGCCTCTAATCAAGCTAACATTTTAGCCAGAAAAAGTTCTAGCTACCCTAGTCTTCTAGCTATCTGTATTACTAGCTAGCTAACTTTCTATCTACCTAAGGTTCTACCTGACTATCATTCTAGCTACATAGTGCTCTAGTTATCTATCATTCTAGCTAGTTAATGTGTTAGCTACCCATTGTTTAACTACCTGTAAACCTCGCTACCCAGCTTCTAGCTGCCTATAATCCTAGCTAGGGTAACATTTAGCTACAAAGCGTTTGTTCTAGCTAAGTCTATGTTTAGCTACTCAAAATAACATTCTATCTTCCTAGTGTTCAAGCTAACTGTAATTCAAGCTACTAAACACTCTAGCTACCTATCTATTATTCTTACTACCTAACATGCTAGCTACCCAGTTTTCCAGCTACCCATCATTATAGCAAGCGGACATTCTACCTACACACTGTTCCAGCTACCTGCTATTCTACTGTAGCTAGCCAACATTTAGCTACCCAATGTTCTTGCTAAGTGTAATTCTAGCTAGCTAACTTTCTATCTACCTACGGTCCTGGATATTTATCATTCTAGCTACCTAACATTGTAGCTAGCTAATGCCCTACCTATCTATCTTTTTAGCTAGTTAACATTCTATCTACCTAGTGTTCTACCTACTTATTATTCTAGTTAACGTTCTGGCTTGCTAATGTAGTTCTTATGACCTATTTTGACTAATTTGACTGCCGTTAAATAAATCCTTGTGTCTTTAATGATACACATTGAGACTATGATATTAAATTGACACTTAAGAAAAATGCAAACTTTGATAAATACAGGCTAACAAACTACCAATCTATCAATCAATCAATTTCTCTATCTATCTATCTATCTATCTATCTATCTATCTATCTATCTATCTATCTATCTATCTTCTTTCTCCTAATCTAGATCAGATTTTTCATCTGTGTGTGTGAGAGCAAGAGCACGCATAATAGCAGAAAAAAAGCAGACACTAGTTTGTGAAAGCTTTGCGTTAATATACTGATGGCCTTTGAGTTCGCAGTGGCACATTCCTCTCTTTAAATCTGCAAGGTGGTAAACATCTCCAGCGCACACACGCACACACATCATCTCTATCTGCCAACCCAAGCAACAATAAAATGGCCTGAAGGTTCTGGAGAGGGAAAGATAGAGATGAGAACAGGAACAAGTCGAACATAAGCGCTCCAGCAAAAATAAACAGAAGCCGATCGATCTACGTGAGCGTGTCATTTGACGTGTCTGTTTCCGAGCCAGGACGCTGTTTTAACCGGCTTCAATCTCGGTGTCAGATCTGTCGAGTCAGCGTGATGGTGGCAGTGGCGGCAAGAGCGCTAATGCTGATGGACAGAAATTCCATACGCACTCAGGAAGTTGGCTGTGGTTTCTCTTTCAGAGTGTGTGCGTGTGTATGTGTGTTTGATAGCAAGAGTTTAACCAAGTGCACAGTGTTTATACTTCGCCAGCTTTGCAATGCATCATGGGGCATCATAGGGAGGGATCTATGCACAACCAGGCGCACACAACACTTGCACACAATTTGGGTGTGTGTACAAATGTATAAAGTGGCCTGTTATTCATTTAGATGCAATCGAAATGTGTTGATACATACGACTTTTGCAGCCTGCAAAACTGGTACAAAATAATAATAATAATAATAATAATAATAATAACAATAATAATAATAAAAACAAATAAATAATCCTTTGCACTGCGTGTAAAGTATGCAACAAACAACACAAAATGATAACAGAGATTCCTATGGCACAAAAAAACAGCTCCACCATTTGCCAGAGCATGCTTTATCCATTAGTAACTGTACTGTTCTCTGTCCAGATTTCTCCACTGTGCTTTTTATGCAACAATTTCCCTCTCCCTGTTTCACACACTACAATTATTATCCAACAGAGTGCATTTTATCTTATCTCATTGTCCAGTTTGTTTAAATGGATATGTTTATAATCTTTCAATATCCCACTGATCACAAAAACTGAAAACTACCCCAATCAGCCATAATGTTACACACACTCACAAGTGAAGTGAATAACCCTTATCATGAACATTGATTGGATATACAGTGATGGGCAGCAAGTAAACAGTCAGTTCTTAAAGGTGATGCGTTGAAAGCAGGAAAAAAAAAGATTTCACATGGGCCGAAGTTGGCATTCTTGGAATGAATCCATTTATATTGCCGTAAGTGTGTGTGTGTGGGTGTGTAAAGGCTCTTTCCTATTTATTTTTTTTAATAGATCTCCAGAAGACTTGGTTTTGCGAATGCAACACACTGTGATCTTCACAAAGACTGTGAGGCACCTCTGACCTTTGACCCCACTGCTCCTGCACTTTATTAAGAGAATCCAATAAGGCCAGCATAATCCTACAGTCTTAAAGGCTCTCCAAAACAAAGAGAGGAGAGAGGGGGTAAAAGTGCCTTCAAGCTCCTGAAAACAGGCCATAAACGGCTTGGGGAGCGGCGTTATCGCACTGTCTTTACCTCGTAGCCATCCTGCCTCCAGACTCCAGACTTAAAAGGGTCTACACAATCCTTTTGCTTTCCATGTGCCGCTAATAAGCAGATATGGAATTCTTCCCTCTCTATCATAAAGCACTGAATCTTTGGGAGCGACTGTTTGGGAGTTGGCTTAGGGCAAAGAAAAAGAAATACCATTCCAGGTGCGTGTAGCCGCAGCTCTGGGTGGTGCAGAGGTCAAAGTGTGGAGGTGAACTGGATTCAGCTCGTGCCGTTTAATCAAAGGGATGGGGTGTCAAGGCTTGCTAGCGCTGCATAGTTTCAATGGAATATAACGTTCAAGTCAACCTGGGACTTGTGATGAAATTTCTGGTGAATAAACTCGTAAAAGACTTAAAACACAGAACGGTGATGAGACTGAGTCACACTAAAGCGTTTCCATGGTGCAGATGTTTTAAAGATAGCAGAACGTCCATAGGCCAAGGTGGCTGGATGGGCATGAGTTCCTGGGAGGCCAGCGTTTAGAAGTGAAGCCCTCAGTGCAAACATGGCTCCAGGATACTGAGAGAATTTTCTACCTTGATGGCGTCCAAGCACTAGTGAAACACTTGGATAAGTGCATTAGTGTAACAGGAAATTATACAGAGAAATAAAGAGAGTTTTCCTCTCATAACTGTGTTCACAATCAAAAGTCCAGGTTTGACTTGAACACCAAATGTACAATTCAGTCCATGAGAAAATGGCCTGTTCTTTATGTTCATTAATTCAGGATGACTCTGGTGCCAAGTAGGATTAGCCCGTACCGCTAACATGAAACCAGTAAAATGCCAGGAAATGAATCTTTGCCTAGCTACCAGCCAGTGAAACTTGCCGATCTTGTTGGCACCTGCTTGGCACCCTGTCGGCGCCGTGTTGCCACCCCGGTGCCGTCAGCGCTGGAAGCGTTTCCAGGCTACAGCTCTTCGTATGCGGCGCTCGTAAATGGTTTCACAGTCATTCGCGCTGTGATAAATCACCCCGATGCAAAACACCAATCCTCGTAAAGAGCGGTGAGTCTGGAACGCCAGCTCAGCACAGCTCCGGTCCCCTTCACATTAATGGCCATTTTGGGTGATGGGGGAGCCTGCTGCATTTTTAACGCTACAATAAACGTGAAAGCATTTTCGTATATATTTGGGTGTGTACTGTACATGAAAGTTGTTTTAACATCTGAACCAGATTTATGTGACAAGCTTGCAAAATAAAAACGGTTATAAATTATAGAATAGATGTGTCAGTTTTATAAATTGGCAATGAATAATAATAATAATAATAATAATAATCAACGACATGCTTCTTATCACTGAGCTGTGATGCTCGGATGTCTGATGATCGTTTTTCAAACGCTGAAAATGTTGAACACTGTTTATGCCGCATGACACACTTCGGGCGTGCCAGAGCTAACCCAGGCCCCCGCTTAGCATGTCTTATGAGCGGTGACTCTGAAGGAAATTTAATTGTGTGTGAAAAGAATACAAGATCCAAACATAAACACTGAAGCTTACAGCCACAGTCGCAATTACATGGCCACAAATATTTGAAGTTGTGGTTTTTCTACTAAGGAGTTTGTAATGCGACGAACAGCTGCTCGGGTATTTTCTCACCCGAAGCGCTTCCCTGTTGCAACATTCGAAAACTCGTGAACAGATCCTGCTAGTGTCAAAACAAAACAGAAAAGCAAATACATAAAAAAATGACAAAAGCCACTGTGCGACTCAAACGAGCGCCTGCGCAGGTACCTGTATTGCATTACTCTGATCTGCGCCGCTTGTTTAAGCATTTCCAGATGCTCTCCCACAGCTTAGTGTTTCTTAGCCATCAAAGTGCATGTACATTAAAATAGCGAACAAAGCTTCAGGCTCAGATTTATGATCAGATTTATTTATGAATGCCTTGTTAGGTCTGAATTTGTTTAATCCTGCTACAGAATCTTTAGATTTGACTCCAATTTTAAATGCACACAATCATTGAAGACTTTACAAAGACCTTGTGTTGTGAAAGAATAAAATATTGCTCAAACATGCTGCTGATTTAGGATTGGGGTGCGACTTATAATACATTTATGATTATATAAATATAATGTATAGTTACAATGTATTTAAACACAGAAACATTTTCTTTACTGTGCATCGACAGCACTTGTGTGACCAAGCCTACTGTAACTACACTTTAAAGGTCCCATATTTTGCTATTTCCTTAACAAATTAACACAGGTCTCAGGGCCCAACCAAAGTGTGTGTTAACGCTCCAGCTGAAACACACCTCAGATAATGCATTTTTTATTTAAACCTCTAACCTCTGAAACTAACTAACTAACCCATTATTTCACTTCTCTTCCAAACGCACTGTTTCAGTGTTTATGTAAATGAGCTAAATTTGAAACATTCTCCTACAAAGAACAGCAGAGGTGAGCTACAAGCAAGAGGAGGGAAATCTTATATGAGGTCACAATAGGGGGACAATTCAAATTTCTCCTGTTTAAACTCTGGTAAGTACAAAAATCGGAAAAGGATGGCCTCCGAGTGGCGCAGTGGTAAAGTGCTCGCCCTATCATCGCTGGTTCAAACCCTGGGTGATGCTGTTACCTCTCACAGTCGGAGGTCTAGAGCTGAGCTCTCTCAGAGGGGAGGGATGAGGGGTATTAGTGCTCCCACATTAATTACAGCTCTACAGCCATTCAGGGGCGTCTGAGAGCTTGCGCATGCGGAAGGAGCGGCTAGCGCTTTCCTCCGAGTGTGTTACTCCGCCCCTAACGGTGCGTGAGCAAGCAGTGTAAAAAGATGCGGTCGGCTGGCGTCACGTGGTTCGGAGGAAACACGGGATAGTCTTCGACCCTCCCGGCTGAGTGGTAGTAGTAGCCTTAATGTGGAGCCCCCTAGTGACGGGGAGGAATTGGCTACGACTAAATTAGGGAGAAAAATGGGGGGGGGACAAAGGAAAATAAAAAAGAAGGGAGGTTTGTACTTGCAAACTGGATTCCCATCTAAATGACCGAAACATGCACTTTTAGATTAGAACTTGAAACAGATTATAACTAAAAACTGAAATATACTTTATTGTTTCCCCAATAATAGTCCGTAGCCGGGAGTTCTAGGGGGCATGTTCTCAGGTGGTGGGTGAATCATGTGATTAGATTTTTGGGCCTCGTGATTTTCAATTCATTTATGCAATCATTGAGTTTAATGTCTGATTTGTTACACGCAGTTATATTTCTTACATGATTTAAAGCATTAAAAACAACTGCAAGTATTTAATAAATGTTGAAATTCTGTGTAACTTTCATTGAATGTTAAAATCCCATGTCTTGTAGGAAGCCATAATTAAATTTTCCTGCTAATCTAATGCTTCAGTCCTCACGTCAATCCAGTAGGTGGCGCTAATGCACCATCTGGCTCTAAACTTAAAAGCGGAAAAAGCGATACTTTTGCAAAATGTGAGTATTTGCAGGTTTATATTTTCTGCAAGGGCAGATTTAATATTTTTACAGAAGACATCTGTTTTAGATCATTTAACGTTTTGAAGTTTACATAAATAATTTAAAACTTCCGAATCAATTCTGAATTGAAAACTATCAAATAAATTGCATTACAATTTGGGTGGAAAGTAGATATGACAAAATTAACAATTTTTTTTTTTACCAGCAATACCAATGTGAGAAAACTAGATGCTCTCCCACAGCAAAACACCAATATTTGCCCTAATATATGCAATCATTTTACAATATACTGTAGAAACAGTAAAATCCTGAGTGGTTAAGACATTTGTAGTAGCATGGCACTTTATGTTGTCATGGCAGGTCGTTCAGTCGATTAGATACAGGTCATGCCTCGATCCCAATCCAAGTACACAACAAGGTCTTTCTATACCACTACCTTCATCTCTCTGATAAAATTGGGGTTGTGACCTTTAACCTGTACCGCAGCCTTCTGTATATCACACGCTACATAACTGTGACATCATCCTACAATAATTTTACTGACATTCCTCAGATTCTTCTACTAGGATGGTAAGATGGGTAAAAAAAAAAAAAGTGACCGAAGGAGAAAATGAGCATGCTGGTTGTGGTTTTCCTCTGACTATCTTCAGAACGAATCGTGAGAGAAATTCCTGTGTGCTCAAACAGCGTCAAGTAGCAAACAAACACCGTGTTTCATGGCACCGCAATTCTGAATATTTATAGCGCCGTAAACATTTGTTTGTCGTAAACAGGATTTGCTTACTGTTAAAATACAGCTTTGAAAGATAGGGCCGGAATTTTAGTGCACGTCAGACCCTGGCAACGTGTGGGAGAAGACTTTGAATGCATGTCCGGGAGGATTTGTCGTTGTTGATGTGGATAAAATGGATGGGAGAAGGTCAAGCCAACTGGATATATAGGTGAGATGCTTCCATAGAGTTCTGAAAGCTTAATTCTGAAATTTTGAAATCATTGGATGAGTTCGTCAGATGGATTGCATAGGTCTGTAGTGATGGGTAAAGTTGTAAAGGTGTGAAGTTCTAAGGAAATTTGTTCAGCTTTAGGGTTCATTCGGCTTACTTGGAAAGTTGACTGGATGAGTTGGAAAGTTCTGAGTCCTTCATTTGTTTATTTGTTCTAATTGGACTGGCGGCACAGTGGCGTAGTGGTTACCTCCAAGGTCGGGGGTTCGATTCCAGTCTCGGGTCTGTGTGCATGCAATTTGCATGTTCTCTCTGTGTTTGGCTGGTTTCTTTCGGGTTCCCTGGTTTCCTCCCACAGTCCAAAGACATAC
The DNA here is from genome assembly GCF_024256425.1 of Clarias gariepinus. NCBI lineage: Eukaryota > Metazoa > Chordata > Actinopteri > Siluriformes > Clariidae > Clarias > Clarias gariepinus. Next base: position 4,172,812 of record NC_071123.1, on the reverse strand, counting down.
AAAGTAGACTAAATGATGTTCCCATAGTGTATGAATGAGTGTGTAAGTATGTGTGTGTAATGGATTGGCACCGCGTCTTGTGCTCAATGCTTCCTGCGACCCTATACAGAAAATAAATGAATTGCGACGACCTGGGTTCATCCGATTAGTCGTGAACTTCTGAGTTTTATTGGACGAGTCGCAATATTCTGACCGCTAATAAGTCCATATGGTTTGGCTTATCATACGAGACCATTCAACATCAACAGCAGACCATGTAAAGACAAGGTCAGGTTGCGGGGTTTTAGGTGATTGGGGTTGAGATCACTTTCCCTTCACCTCTCTGCACTCAGAACCTTGTAAAGCGATCCCCACAGGACCGGGGCCATGAAACAGGGTCCTTGTTAGGGACTGCCCTATTAGCCCTGTCTCTGCTTTTACTCACACACTTCCTGTGGCTCAGCAGACTGTGGAAGCTGGGCTGCTACCACCAGCTCGCTCACGCACAAACACACACATGCACACAAACAAATGAGCGCTTGTACTTACTATACTATGAAAACATTATATATATATAAATGGCATAGAAGCAGTTTTGGGAAATCGGTAAACTGAGAACCATTGAAAGTTATTCAGGCTGAAAATCTGGGTTAATAACACCCAAACCGCGTTTCCTTCCGTTTTAATTATAGCATGAGGCATTAATTCGCTAATCGTGCTAGCTGACAAGTTCTAGTCAGGGCTGGATTTTTGGTGTCCAACAATATGATAGTGGATTCCTAGATGTTTTAATCCCATTTATGTTTTTTATCCCATCTTCTCATTGCCTTTTACACTTACATTTCTTTTCTTTTTTTATTCAATCTCCTTGCTCCATCTCTTTCCATTACATTCTTTTTCCTTCTTTTTCCACTCACGCATAGTGGTGTGACTGGACTGAAGCAGTCACTTGTCGGCTATTAACTAGCAATGTGTTTGCTTATCTGCCTGCTACTAATCACATTATCTCTGTAATCAGAGCATATCTGCCTGAAAGGGCCAGTCTGATTGCTTGAGAAGTCATCTGCAGGTCAGGTAATCCTTTCTTCAAACACCACCAAACTTTTTAAGTCTGTCTGTTTTCATTCCTACACCTCGTCTGATCTCAATGGCTCCGAATTTGGTGATTACGCAAAAAAACAAAAAAAAAAAAAACAAGCTTAGCAATTGTCCAGGGTTTCACAATAAACCCAGACATTTCATCATTAAAATAAAGTGGAATTGGAATTCTGGCGTCGTAGGGGCGACTCCTGGTTTGTGTTCAAAAGCAATACTGAATCAATGTAGACTCATTTCGGATCTCCAGCTAAAAATCCAATTGTGTTTAGACATGCCAGTCTCCTTATCAATCCCCCCTCCCTCCCCAGGCGTCAAAAACCTCAAGTAATGTAACAAAGAGCCCTAATTGTTCCAGTAAAGAGGTGCTAACAGTATGCTCCGCCTGACAAGATTCACCTCGACGAGCCCGACGTTTGTCACCCTCGCCTTATGTACACAGCTTTAGAGGGTGATGTTCTAGACTCCTCAGTCAGATTCCTTCCAAGTCTTTCTAATCAGCGATCTAACCCACTGATGGGTGCTTCGTTATGCTGGAATTCGAACCGCTGACATTGTCAGCCATGCGTTCCACATTGTCTTACACCTGGAACATGTAAACACGGCCCCGTCTGGTGGGGTTTCCCGACGTATCTTATCGCATTTTTCTGCAGAGGTAAACAGATGCCGTGTGGAGAGAAGCCTAGGCTGGGTGTGTGGTTTCATTTTAAATGAGGGAAAGTCCTCAAGGGGGAAAAAAACAACAACTGATTTCTGCTTTGTTTTCATTTTCCTTTGAGGTTCACCAGGTCTTGCACCGCGATCTGATACCTGCCAGATGAATCCCCAGTCTTGAAAGCAATTGATAACACAGATTTGAGGCATGCTTCTCTAGAAAGTTTGCATTTCTGTTTGCAAATCTGGCTAAAGTGTCTTCACAGACTATGGTGATTTATTCCAGACAAAATCAATCCTCTTGTAGGACAAGTCGGAAGCAAAACGCTCGAGCACAATACCTTGTCTCAGAAGCATCTGCATTATTGATTAAGTTAATGTTTACCACCGTCTACCTACCACTGTATTTCTACATACAGTATGTAGCTTTTAGATAGTCCACCCGTATCTGCTATGAACGTTCCAAGAACCTGCTTCGCTTATGAAACGTTGGCCTCCCAGGAACTCCTTTAACAGCCCAAACGTGCATGGTCAGGACTGTATGGGGGATGGGTCAATAACTCTCAGCCCAATCCCTGTAATGTGCAAGTGGTGCTGGTGAGTGATTGTGCGTACAGTTCCCACAGACAAGTTAGTCACAAGTTATACATGGCTTTTAACAATAAGTGAATTTTTTTATGAATTACTAAAATGACTGCAGTGGTCTTAGAGCCCAGGCTCAACCAGGATCGTCATTCACAGATATACAGCCTGCTTTCAGGTGTTTGCACTATTTAAATGTTTTAGTAAGAGTCTTTCCACCGTACTACGCTTGAAGTCAATCACTTTTACGAATTTAATCAGAGAAATTTCATCACAAGATTCTAGTTTAAACGACCAGAATATCAAATCTAACGGAAGCTTAAAATCTTGCTTTATGCTTCAAAACTATATTTGGGAAGATGAAAGAAGAATGAACCCATGGCTTTATTGGTAAGGTTGCCATTTACTACTGCATTTCTGGTACAAAACTTAAAAGGATCTTTTTTGTTCTGTCCAAGCTTTGCTCCTCACTTTAGCCAAATCAGTTCTCCAACCTTACTCTAATGCCTTAATCGTTAAAGCTCACTCTGTTAAACCTTCACTTTACAGCATTCACGCATTATCATTAGCAATAAAAGTGAAGTCACACTCTGGGAGAACTGAGTATATCACCTAAGGGAAATGTACTGATGAACTTTAAAAGCATTCTGGCCTTTTACTCTTGGCAATGTTGCACTTAAGCATAAGGTTTCTCAAAGGTTCTTGGAACACTTAAGGGTTCATACCTCCCTATAGGAGCTCACCTTGATAGAAAACCCTATAGGATTCCATGTTTAAGAATTCTCTAGTGTAACAACCAAAAGAAACCTTTTAAAATTCTAAATTTAACCCGTCCAAGAGCACAGGATCGGTTTCCTCAAGAGCCGAGTCTCCTCCACTCCACTTCAGGCCTCTTCACACTGCCCTCATGAACTCTCCAAAGTTCACACACTTCCTGGCTTTTATAAACTCCCCTGCTTCCAGTTTGGCGTCAAATGAAGCCAATGATATGGCAATAAACAGATTGCTGGAGTCTATAAGTCGGCTGTGTTAAACTCGGCCCTCAGGTGCCGGTCACAGAGAGCGACTTTGCCGTTTATTAGTCCCTCACTAGCCGTCTGTAGCGGTTCAATAGCAGATCACAGTCGGTTTGACTTAAACGCCGGTACACTAAGCCCTCTCCTCTCTGCGTGAGTGCAGCACTTAGAATGAAAAGAATTTAAGTCATTTGCTCTAAGTAGCCATAATCAGATTCGAGGCTCGTTTTATGTAATGCTTGTTCTGGGTCTGCAGATGATCTACAGGTGACCTCACATTGAACTTGAGATGAGAGTTCTGTTCCAGAACAAACTTCTCGTAGAGGTTATCTTGAACACAATTTCATGGTTGGTGTTTGACAAACTTCCGAAAATATACACAATACCCGTAAAAGTGAGGAACTGGGTAAGTGAAGGTTCCTTTGGATATACTATGGCTAAAGTAGAGCCTTAGGATTAAATGCAAAAGGATTTGAAAATCCTGTTTAGAATGCTCAACAAAAAAAAAACGATCAAAGAAGAGAACTGTATTTTAGGCTAAACTGGGTGTACAAACCTGCTCCGAAGGCGAAGAAAAAGGTCTTGTCGGGATGCTCCTCCAGCAGAGCTTTGACCCTCTTGCCCATCCGCTCATTTCGCTTGTAGATGAGCTCCTGACGAAAGTAGCTGTCGATCTCCTGAGCCGTGATCTGTTCACTCGGAGGCAGAGTGACGTTGTTAAAGTTGGGGACCTGAACGCATAAAAAACATTTTAGAGAGTGGTCACAGCTTGTACTCTTTGGCTAGCTGTTCTTTTGCTGGATGTGAATGTGTGGACCTGGGAAGTGTCATGGTTGAATATGATGGAGTTGAGATCGCCGCAGTTGTAGTGCTTAATGAGATCCTCTGTGGTGTAGGGGACCTGCAGGCTCCCGGCCCGGAGGCTCTCCTGCTGAAGCAACGTCTGATTCAGGGCAAAAATCACCTACAAGAGACGTCGAGTGGAAATGAATTAGTACTGCATAAGAGAGAGCGAGGTAAAGAGAGCAATAAAAAAAAAAAAAGGTGGAATATTGATGTTTGAAAATCAAACATGTTTTCCACTGACCCAATAATAAAGTTTTAAAAGTTCCCAAAAATCTATAACGAAGTTTGTACTAATAAAAGACTAAGACTTTTGCACAGTACTGTATAATCATTACAATATACATTATGAAAAGAACATTTTAGTTGACATTTTCTCATCATCACTATAGAATATTTGGAAATTCCATAACCCATAAAATTTGCTTAGCACTAGCTCATTTGCACAAACACTGAAATGATGGATTGGAGGAGGAGTGAAATAAAAATTTAAAAAATTCTTTTGAAACAGCTGTTTCAAAAATCGCAAAATTCGTAATCTCGCTTTGCTTTCCACTGACGCAAACAGGTACCTGGAGCCTATCCCAGGAGGCGGGGAACACCCTGGACAGGGTGCCAATCCATCGCAGGGCACACACACTACGGGCAATTTGGGAACGTCAATTAACCCTACCTACAGTAGGTAAGGTCTTTGGAATGTGGGAGGAAACCGGAGTACCCCGAGGAAACCCACCAAGCATGGGAAGAACATGCAAACTCCATGCACACAGAGACGGGAATCGAACCCAGACCCTGGAGACGCAAGGCGACAGTACTAACCACTACACCACTGTATCGCCTAAATTTAATCCTAAAGAATAAAATGTGTAAGGGATTCATATGGCGAGGGTTCACTGTATTTGCTATTCCTACGCAACAACAGCAAAAAAACAATCCTCAAATTCATTGTTAACCTGCAACAGAAACAAAGTTTTTTATTTTGTTAAATTTTTAAAATATATTTTTAAAGTATTGTAAAGATTAGCAAATATAAATATCGTCTCTATAGCAACAGGTGTACGATCGCTCAAGCACTAAAGACGAATTCATTGTAAAATGCTACAGGATGACTCTCGTAGCCCGTTTGCACTGATGAGGTCCTGCACTTTCCAAAATCAAGCATCTGGTTCTCGGTCAGCAAAATTAGTTTGGTTCTTGTGCCAGAACGCTGCTGGTCTGGAACGAAGAACCGGAGATGTCAGGAGCTTGGAGGCATCCTTATTATGAGTCATTTCCATAATGGATATTTAAATAAGACAACAAGACAATAATGAACGACAAAAGAAATTTAGCGAAAGCTCGTTAGTATTTTGAGGAATAATCGAGCGTGTTCCTAAAATTGAGACCAGCATTCCCGGGATGGACTCTCATTCCAGAGAAACTTTAATAAACATAAAACGGCTTCTAAAAGTAAACGTATTGGCGGTAAAAAAAAAACCCACAGCTAACAGCGTAACAGTCGTCTGATACGGCGTCTGCGTGTTGTCTATGACGTGATGCTGAAATGTGTTTCCAATTCCAGAAGCACACGTTGTAACCTCCTTGTTATTTTTGCGCTGTTCATTAGTTAATGCTGACATCAGACGCACACATAAAGCTCAAACGTTTTCGGGTTGTCGCGTCGTTAATCTTCATCCGCAGTTGCAGCGAAAGCAACGTCGCTGTTTTGTTTACCGCCTTTCGTGTTTACGCAAAGGAATGACCGAAGTTTTAAACAGTATTCATTTCTCGCACTTCTTTTTCTTCGATCCGAGCTTAGCCGAGGAACAAAAGCTCTCCCTGTCTTTTAGGCTCTCTTTCTCTCTCTCTCTCTCTCTCTCTCTGTTTCCAAAAAAACAAAGTGCTAACATCAGGGAGTCTTCTCCGAGATCAAAGGCAGCGTGCTGCTTTTCTTTCAATTAGTTCTACTTCTCTTCTTTTTGTTGGTCCTGTTTCAGGAGCTCGCTCTTGTCTCACCATGAAATTCTCCTGTGTTTACCCACTGGCCCAGCAATGTGCCCACAGCCCCTGATTACACACACACACACACACACACAAACCACTCTCTTTAGATCGCTCTCAATAGCTCTCCCTTCAACCAAATAACAAGTTTATTTGTTTCTCAACGGGGAAAAATCAATCACGCCGCCGGCCGCCCCCGTGAACAACGCCGCACTGTGGAGCTTTCAGCTTCCACATGAATTTAAGAGAGTTCTCTCAGCGCTCTCTCTCTTTCTCTCACACACACACTCACACACTCACTCCGGTGCGGAAGGACTCTTTTCATGTCGTGTGATGACACTCTCTGGCCCTGGCGGCCATTGTTTCAGGGTCTCGTCCAGGCCAGAGGGCGGCAGATGCCTTCTCATCCGGGACAAAGAGCCAGCTCTCCCCCTCCAGTCGTGCTCTGCTCTCTCGTCACTTTCATCCCTCGCTCATCAAAGCGTCCTGCTCTGCATTTGAAAGAGGGCCGGCTTTATGCCACTCAAATTAGCCTATCGCCACCCCGCCGGCCACAAAAAAAACTTTTCCCATCTGCTCCGGGGCCGAGCCCCTTTCAGCATCTTAAATCACGGGTGGGGAAGAGGAGAGAAAGGGGTCTCTCTTTTAGAGAATGAGAGTGAAAGAAAGGAAAAGTGTGTGGGGGAGAGTGGGAGTGGGAGTGGAGAGAGTGAGAAGGAAAAAGAAGAAGAAGATGAAGAGGGTTTGAACTGAGTGAATTACATTTCTTCCTGTGATCTGCCTCGATGGGTTCATTTATGCACACACACACACACAGGCGCGCGCGCACACACGTACACACATGCGTGTATAAGGACCCGTGGCACCAAATATCAAAGAATGGTGGTTCCATGAAAGTCAATAATTCTTTGTAATGGAAATCGCTACTTCTCCAGGGCAGGAAAAAGCAAACAAGTGAGTAAGTAAGCAAATATAATTCCGGCATAAGCACCCCAAAGAAAAAAGTAAGTCAAACAACATAAGAATAAAAAGCATTTCGAGCCATAATAAACTATCTACAGGTATGTATGGATTTAACGTTGAGAGTAAACAGCATAAACAGGAGGATATCCCCGGGTCCGACCTTGAAGAACTACCAACAAACTCGTTATATGTGTGAAATGTTGCACTCAAACGCATCGCAAAATCAACAGGTTAAAGGCCAGCTCACTTTTGCTAATTGCATGCTTTGACAGTAATACCTCCACACCAGAAGAGGGCAGTAGTCTGATTTTTTAATAAAAACAGGAAATGCAAAAAAACAAGCCTTTGTCGCAAACCATTTGCAATCATCCCAGACAGAGAATTACAGTAGCAGGTTTTCGTTTTACGCTTTCTGGAGTTTCAGTTCTATTGCACATTTAAACATTGCTGATTGACTACTGTTGAATTTCAGACGTAGTTTGTACAGTGGCGCTCTTGCAAGGCCATGGTCACTCTTCATCTTTGACAGAATCAGCTAGACCTGAGTACTTGTGCGATTCTTGCGTACATTTTTGCAGCCAAAGCGACCTTCTGATTAGTAGTGCAACACTTTAATCACTGAGCTACCCCTGCTGTAAGATTCTGCGGTTATACAGATGGTGGATAACCCTTCGAAAAAAACTTTCAAAATAAAAAAGCCAAAATATTATTTATCTCAGACCTTCGTTAGTTTACATTCCTCAGCTCTGTCCCTAACCTCTTTAACCTTTTGAGGAGCAGTGGTGGCTCAAGCGGTTAACTAATCAGAAGGTCGGGGGTTCGACCCCAGCACCCCCAAGCTGTCACTGTTGAGCTCTTGAGCAAGACCCTTCACCCTACCTTCTCCACGGGCGCTGTATCCTGGCTGACTCTGTGCTCTGACCCCCATCTTCCTAACTGGGATATGTAAAAAATAATAATGTTGTATGATACCTGAAACGAATGATTGAATCTTAATCTTAATCTTAAACCTCTTGCTTTGTTATTATGCCTCCAAGGGCACAATCTACGAATGTGTAAACAGCATATTTGGCATGTAACAGACCAACATTAGGGGGACGAAAACCGAAGTCAGCCATGTTGAATTTGAATGAAATGGGCATCGGCACAGTTTTCTTTAAATTAGTCGTCAACGAGCGTTCCAAGAATTTGCTATAGCAGCAGTTTTGTTTTAATCCACTGGGATCAACCTCTGTGATGTGCGTGCCAGAGTGCAAACTGTACACACAGCTGAGGTACTCTAGAAGCAGCAAGTGATCGTGATGTAAAACAGGTGCAAAGCAACTAGAGCCCAAATAATAAAACCTTAGACCGGGTTTAGTAGCGTTGTGGGAGCTGATGGAGAGAGTGATCGGAAACATGCTCAAACACTGTGAGAAAAGGAAAGTAAGGGTCGCTATTACCCGTTCGCCCCTTGTGGAATATGAGGGAGTCGGTGCTCGTGCACTAGAGTTTGTGAAAGGAAGTTAGCGGGGCAGGTCGACCAGGAGACATTTTCAGTTTTCAGCATGGAAGCAGGCCAGGCTGTGTAATTCATCCTCTTTTATCTTCAGGTTGATGTGTACCACCGAGTCAGTCCACTTACTTGGTCAAACACCAAGACCAAATGAAGGCTCTGATCGCTCCGTCGTACTTACAGTAAGTGATGACACGGATGAAAAAGTATAGATGGTATCCGAGAAACTCAAGACTTCAATGCTTTGAGTGAATACAAGGCTACATTAAGGGATACACCAGGACTTCTCGAGTGCCAGCCGTCTTAACGGAAAAGGTTTCGTGTACCGTTTGCTCTGGGTCGCGCTGTCCCATTTGCATTACGGAGAAACCGTAACCGTATTTCCTGCAGTAGCACCGTTATCCCAACGACTGATTGCTGCGTCCCCTCATACGCTGATAGACATCGTCACTCTTCTGTGCTAACGGCCTGACTTTACTTACTTAAAAGGAAACCTCTCTCTCTCTCTTTCTTGTTCTCGTGACATCAAACGTTCCACCAGTCAGGAATGCAAACAAGCAGGGAAAAGGCTCATGCACGCAATGCCGGTGACATCATCATAAGTGCCAGGATTCCCCCTGCCCATGCCACCACCGGATTTTTGCGGTCACCCCAAGATCATGAAAAAAACAACATGGACTGCAGTGTCACGCACGTTTCTCGTTCGTAAATAATGACGGTGTTAGAGTTGAGGTAGAGTTTTTCGAGCGCTTGAGATTTCAAGCCTGGGAGAGAAATGGAAAAGTATGGAAGAGGGCTAATTAAAAACAGACCCATGTGGATAGGAAGGGAGGATAAAAGAAAAGTACTCGGGAACAAATACGTGAGAAACAGAAAGAGAAAGAAAAGGAGAAGCAGTCTGTCTTTTTAATGGCTTTGGTTATTTATTATACACATTATGTGATCGTACAGGTTAAAGATTAACTTGGGAGAAAAGGAGTGTTTTATAGGCTGGGAGTTCGCTAGGGCGTTATTAAGTAGGGGCAAATACTTCAATACATCAAGCGTAACTTGTTTTTACAGTAGTGACCTTTTGCAACATTTTGGCATGGTAGATAGTTTCACAAATTAGCATCGATGCAGTTATGACTATAATTTCGCAAACTGCTTCTGGTCGTCATTCTTTCCTGGACTAGCGTCAGCGCGCTGGTGGCTGGTGGCTGCGTCTTCGTTGACAAACAGCTTCACAGCCGCGTTCTATCGTTCTAGCATGACTTACTCAAAAGGCATTAACCTTCTTTTCACATTAAATTTACACATTACACATAAGCTTCGCTGAAGTTATGACTAAAATGGCCATCCTTCTTTACTGCTGTTTTCTTTTTCCGTATGAAAAAATAAAAGCTAAGCAGAATGTTGCTTAACAACCAGCGCTCATGCTCATCCAAGGTCAGCCTGGAAGCCAAAATCTGCGATCCAAAATCCCACCCAAGCAGCAGAAAGAAAGCTGAGAAACCAGCGTCCTCCTGTCCAAGGACGGTGATTGAAAAAGATGGACGACCCTGCCAGCAGTCCTAGACGCGATCTCCGGCGATCTCTTAAAGCTCTCGGTTCTACTTCTTCGTTTATTCCTTTGGCAGACACTTTTACTCGAAGCGAAGCAGATTCTAATCCAAGTTTAGAGCTTGGATTAGCAGTTGAAGGTTGAAGCCCAACCATGGCGCTCTGGCAGCTTAGAGAACTTTCCAGTCAGAAAGCGCATATCATCAGAAAACCTGGCCAAGTTCTGCTAACCAGTGCGGAAGAAGATTTGGTTTGTCATGTACAAGATGATCTAGTCGTCCAAAAGGTTCATGAATGTCCATATTGGGTCTTTATATGGACATAAAGATAACGGATGAGCTATGCATTCAATTCAGGTCAGTTTTATCTGTCTAGAGGTGAGGAAAAACTCCCTGAGATGACAGGAGGAAGGAACTTTGAGAACAACCAGACTCTTTTAAGGGAACTTCTTCATGACCCTCGATAGTGTGGTTATAAATCATTATAAGCTCTTCCAAAGCTGTATAATACAAAGTCAAACAGTTACAAGTGTTTTGAGAAAATGTACATTATGAACAGCAGGGTCTTTATGGTTACAGCAGCAGTTCTTATGTACTAGCCGGGAGTTTGAGGGAAGTTCGGAGCTTTAGAACGATAAAAATACTAACAACCAAAATGCAAAGGCAAAGGAATCGTCTATATGGGAAAAAAGCTAACGTGGACGATCCATCAGGAATTTTTATTTCATTTTTTCCTACAAATGTAGACGTCGGTAACATAACCAGAGAAAACGGCTCCACAGGAAATGTAAATCAGAACTTAGATCATCTGAAGCCGTTGCTTTAGGTATCTTGCCAGACCTAGTATGGTGAAGCGCTGAAATCCTATCTTGAAAGAAGGCTTTTGATTTATACCTGGTATTACGCGTTAAAAGAGCTGCAGATCGAGCGAGCAGTGAAAGCATCCGATCGTTTCATGAAGTGCACAGAGCACTCAGTCTTTCAACAGGAGTTTCTCTTCTTCTGGGCCTGAAAAGACAAACCTGTCATCACTGGGTGTCTGATGGAGCCTCCCTTACACACACACACTCACACGTACACACACACATATATATACACACTAGTCCAGGTCAGACGGGGTGTGTGTGAATTCGCTATCTTATGCTTTGATCCTCCAGACACTCTGCAGGTCCGGCCTCCGCGAGCTATCCCGGGCATTCCACTGGAAAACATTGATGGCACCAGGCTGCCTGGATTACAGCAGCAGTGTATACACACACACACACACACACACACTCACGAGTCATCATTATGCTCTGGGAACCTTCTCAGCGGAGACCGAAATCGTGTACTTGTAGTACAGTTCAGGTTTTGTATTACAACATAATCATAATAGATTACGCGGTTAAACAAATGTGTTATAATTCTGGACATTTTCGAGACGTAATTGTAGTTAAAATATGTTTAGACACTAATTCAAACACTTAGTCGTGTCGCATTGCACACACTGACAAGCATCTGATTGCGTGATATGTACAGTACATGTATATCAAATGTCTTTCCTGAGATTTTAATTCCTGCTTCATTAAGTGTGAAAACTGTTGCTCATACAGTTGTCATAGTTTCTTAATAGAATATCAATAACTTTGTTAAATAAAATCACGAACATTAGCGCACATCTCACTCACTCATCTTCTATACCACTTTATCCTGTATTCAGGGTCACCTGGAGCCTATCCCAGCAGACTTAGGGCACAAGGCGAGGTTCACTGGTTTGGACTGTGGGACGAATCAGAAATCCCGGAGGAAACGCACCAAACACGGGGAGAACATGCAAACTCCATGCACACAGAGACGGGATTCGACCCTGGCCGGGAATCGAACTCAAACCCTGGAGGTGCAAGGCGACAGTGCTAACCACTACACCACCGTGCCACCTGGAACCAGACATAGACTGTAATATATAAAAATCAACTTTGACTGCAGATGATATTCTTAACAGGGATTTTTTTTCCCACAAGGCCATGTGGGTGAGTATAACATCTGTACATTAGGAAGAAAAACATATCTGTTTGAAGCTGGTATAAAGACAGACTGGCTGGGTGGCACTGGGGCAGATTCTTTCTCACAAGCTTTATCATCATTACAACACACAAAAACGTAAGTTTGGCAGATTACTGATGTCTCAGTAGTTTGTCTGTTTCTATGGAAACTAAAACAACATCTGTCCTAAACCCGAGACAGAGCGAGAGACAGAGAGAGAGAGAGAGAGAGAGAGAGAGAGAGAGCAGAACTTCCACACTTGGCCGTCCCAGTAGAAGGGGTACCTTCTACGTTAAAGACATTGGCTTAGTGCCTGTCAGGGTGGCGAAGGAGGCGTGACCTTTGCGCTTGTCAGTCAAAGTGGAGGGTGTGTCCTGTGTCCTGCCAGTCCCAATAGGAAGCGTGGCTTTTGTCCTGTTAGTCCCAATAGGAGGTAAGGCCTTTGTTTCTGTCAATCACAGTAGAAGCTATGCCCTTAATGCCCGTTAGTCCCTGTGGTTAGCATACGCCTTATGCCTGTCAATCCAAATAGGAGGTGTGTCCTTGATGCCTGTCAGACTCAAAAGGACATGTGGCCCTGCTGCCTGTCAGTCCTAGTAGGAGGTGTGGCCTTCATGCCTGTCAGTCCTAGTAGAAGGTGTGGCCTTCATGCCTGTCAGTCCTAGTAGGAGGTGTGGTCTTCATGCCTGTCAGTCCTAGTAGGAGGTGTGGCCTTCATGTCTGTCAGTCCTAGTAGGAGGTGTGGCCTTCATGTCTGTCAGTCCTAGCAGGAGGTGTGGCCTTCATGTCTGTCAGTCCTAGCAGGAGGTGTGGCCTTCATGTCTGTCATTTCTAGCAGGAGGTGTGGCCTTCACGCCTGTCAGTCCTAGCAGGAGGTGTGGCCTTCATGCCTGTCAGTCCTAGTAGGAGGTGTGGTCTTCATGCCTGTCAGTCCTAGTAGGAGGTGTGGCCTTCATGTTTGTCAGTCCTAGTAGGAGGTGTGGCCTTCATGTCTGTCAGTCCTAGTAGGAGGTGTGGCCTTCATGTCTGTCAGTCCTAGTAGGAGGTGTGGCCCTCATGTCTGTCAGTCCTAGCAGGAGGTGTGGCCTTCATGTCTGTCAGTCCTAGCAGGAGGTGTGGCCTTCATGTCTGTCAGTCCTAGCAGGAGGTGTGGCCTTCATGTCTGTCAGTCCTAGCAGGAGGTGTGGCCTTCATGTCTGTCAGTCCTAGCAGAAGGTGTGGCCTTCATGTCTGTCATTTCTAGCAGGAGGTGTGGCCTTCATGTCTGTCAGTCCTAGCAGGAGGTGTGGCCTTCATGCCTGTCAGTCCTAGCAGGAGGTGTGGCCTTCATGTCTGTCAGTCCTAGTAGGAGGTGTGGCCTTCATGCCTGTCAGTCCTAGTAGGAGGTGTGGCCTTCACGCCTGTCAGTCCTAGCAGGAGGTGTGGCCTTCACGCCTGTCAGTCCTAGTAGGAGGTGTGGCCTTCATGCCTGTCAGTCCTAGCAGGAGGTGTGGCCTTCCAGTCTGTCAATCCAAGCAGGAGGTGTGGCCTTCACGCCTGACATCCCAAGCAGGAGGTGGAGCCTCGATTCCTGTGCATTTCAGTTAGAGGTGTGCTGTTTTATTTGCCATTTACTCTCAGTGAAAAGGTATGACACTCCAATCCAACAATCAAACTTTACACTGACTTTCTGACTCACTGACAATTAATTCATATTAAAATAAACGAATCGGATCATTGGTCACATGTCTATAGTCACAACGATTTATACAGGAAGGAAAAAAACACACACCGCTTAAGACTCTAACAGTTCATTAATTCGTGCATCTCAGGCTAATCTACAGAGAGAATAAAAGTGGGTGGGGCCCAAAATCGACCCATAGAAAACAGACAAAGAATTTGCAGTCAGGAAATGAGATCGTTCATCACTGTCATCTGCCATTGTCTCACATCAGTTGTCAGAAAACCCGGTCAGTGCACGGAATCCAAAACATTGTTTGACATCCTCTTCAGTGAAGCAGGAATGACGTGAGCTAATCGCTCCTTCAAGAGTGTTGTATTATGTTAAGTGAGTACAAACTGCGGCTTTCATTCTGCCTTTGCCACTTATCCAACTGAACCTCAGCACAGTCCCGCTCACTGCACCTATATACACACAGACACACACAGACACACACACTCATACACATACCTGCACACAAAACTACCTTTCTATTACATCTCCCTCATAGTTTAAAGCACCTCGCTTAGCTGCGTCCTCAGCCACAGATAAATATTTAGCCTGTCAGGGGGAATCAGTATCAAACACAAAAGCGTGGCGGCCTCACCAAGCCCACGTTGGTCAAACGCGCTATAGCATGCCAGGCCCAGGGGATTGTGGGAAAGGAGTGTAAAGGTGTTGGTCACTAACAAAAACTCCAGTGTTGTATTTTCTCAGCCTTAATTTTATTTAATGCTGTTTGGCACACACATATATAGCTAATAAACTGTCATAAAATGTTTGATCTTAGACAGAAATTTCTGCAAAATTTGTTAATAAGGCATTTGCTAACCTTTTACCACTAACTAGATAGCTATGATTAGCCATTTTGAGCTAGCTGAAAGTGTATTTATTTCACAATTACTTTAAAAAACCTTATTTTTACTTTTTCTTTTTTTCTGTTTTAGCTTAAGATTTTTGTGCCCCTCCTTAATTTTGTCACGTTCCGCCTTAATGTTGTGGTTTTTACTGTTTGTTTGCTCAGTAAACATGAAGGGCACTTAACCGGACATGCAAACAAGATTAGCTGCTAGTCTGCAACCTCGCTAAGCACCCAGAAACAATCACATTTTCCAACAATGTGCAACCCGAAGTCAAACTTTTGGCTCAGAGCAACTGTGGCTTTTCTCTTTGTAGTGCGTTCCTGTATTGAAAATGCACGTATATAAATGCTTGAAAGCGAAACTGTTGTATGCGTAGCGGAAAAAATGTGCGGAGAACCTCTCTAACCCCCCAGCACCACCACCTCACCCCTACCCACCTCACGGATGCAAAAAGCGGTGTAAGGCGATCAGCCCTCGGCGGTTTCTCGACCAACTGCAAAACTAATGTAGACATCGCTGAGCTGCCTGACTAGCAAACCGCCAATGCCACTCAACAGCGCATAAATACAGAGCTGACACACACACCCACACACAAACAGGCAGATATGCTCAGAGCTTAGCTAGCCACTGGATTCTGGTCATACTTTGAAACAGACTTGAAAGTATAAATCCACAGGAACCAAGGGAGCCTGGCAAGCGCTAGCGCTTTATGGAAATGTATTTAAAACCCAGTGCTTAAATCACACGCGTTTAAATCAAACGGAGTGCGAGAAACGTAAAAACGTGCGGTGCGAATAAGGAAAAGACAGATGTAGTCAAGGTAGAAATAGCAGGAGTGAGTGAGTGAGAGGAGAGAACAGAGAGCTTCTTGTCGCTGAGGTTCTGCAGCTTTTTAGAGGGTCAGCACATGGAGGCGGACAAGCAGAAAAAACTCCCCCATCCCCAAAGACAAACACACTCCGGGTGTAAATGACCCCGAAAACACCCGCCGTTTCATCTGGGCGTGTGGAATTCTCTCCGAGCCAGGACAAAAAGTAAACAATACGGGCAGGGGAGTGCAGGGTTGGGATGGGGGGGGTTGCCCAGCTCTAAAGGGGGTGGGGGAACTCTCCCTCTCTCTCACACACACACATACAGGAGAGAGAGAGTTAGAACTCAAGGAGCTCTGGAAACCCACCGCCTCTCGTCTGATTCACTTTACATGTGTTTGAGCGGCCAGAGAGCGGAGGACGGAGACTTCAAAAAGAGTTGAGTGGCAGCGTGAAACGGGCTCCGACGGGGCTGTTTTTAAAAGCGGCTCGAACACGCATGCATGAGCTTTCGGCCCTGTGGAGGAGCCCATTGTGGAACAGGGACCTGAGCGGGAGGAATGTAAAAAAACGACTTATCACTGATCCACAGATGAGTCAGTGAGGGCCTCACGTTACTGTAACCACAGCAGTCAGAATTATAAAAGTGGTTAAATGAAACAAAGTTAAGATGTACGATCATAAAAAGTCAGTATTATGTGCTTGTCGGACGTCTCCTTGTACTAGTGGTTTTACGACAATTTGTAACTATTAGCGTCCAAACGTATAAACTGTGTTTAGAGTTGGGGGCGTTTCTAGCTCGGACCTTTTCTTATGACGTAATTCGTTTACAATTCGATAAAATCCAATCACATCTGTTTGGTCAGTTTAATAGATGGATAGACATAAACTGAGAGTTTTATACGGTTTATAAATCTGTTCTCACTTTGAGTGAATTTCAGCTAGGCCAAAATAATAAAAAAAAAAAATGTCATGATGTACAGCTCATGTGAAAAAGTCCATTGTATGTGATGATGTAAATGAGAGCTAGCAATGATTATAAGTAAAAGGAGGAAAAAACTTTTTTTTTTAAACAGAGGGTACTATATAAACTCAATTTGTTTTCAGTTTTCAAAATGAGGAATTACCACAGTAACTGCAACACAAGCAGCAGACATTTACATTTAAACTAACAAACAGTAAAATAGTAAAAAAAAAAAAAGATCATAGTTATGATTAATAACTGTAAAACAAAAAACATCAGTAGTAACCAAAACAAAGCCATTTTGCTATTATTATGTAAAGTTTTGCTTGGCAGGATTTATTTATTCAAAACAAGTACAATCCTATAGTTAAAGTTTATTATTATTATTATTATTATTATAGCAGGATTATAGAACATGCACAAACAGTTTTCACACTGTTGATTTTTTATCAATTGTAACTAATTTTAATATGCAATACCAATTTGCATTATAACACTATGATTAAATATTAAATTTGGAAACCAAGTACAAAATGGAGTTAATGTTTTGGTTTATAAGTGATAATTATTTGTTTCATTACTAAATAGGTAAATGATAAGAAACATTCATAAAAAAAGAAATATTTAAAACTTCTATAATCTATGCATGATACATTAGAAGGCGGTGAAAAATTGCCATGATGTCTAGAGCTCTAATAACTTGCATGTTTAATAGAAAAAATTATAATGAAGCTGAAAAAAGGAACAAGTAACAAGCAATGGTGTGAAAATAATGAAAAAAAACCATAGAAATTGTATTATTGTATTATTTTTGTTACAATATGTTTAAATATGAAATATCTCCACCGTGATGATTTATTCATAATTTAATTTGGTTTAAAAAAACAAAAAACGGTTCTTATGCACATAATTTGTGGTTGTGTATGTGTGTTGCGTGCGTGTGCTGTGTTGTGTTTGTGTCTGTCAGGAAGTCTGTCAGGGCATCAATGAGTGGTTCAACAGCTAGAGGTGTGAATTCACCATCTGCCTTTCACTGCATGTTAGCCATGACTCTCTCGCTCACTCACTCACTCACTCACACACACACACACACACACACACGAAATGTGTCCCTGTATTTCCTTGTCGTCAGCGCTGTCTGTTCCCACTGAGTATTTCTCTCCTCATCCTATTAATCATGTCGAGCGAGTCGGCTGTTTACAGTCCAGACGCATGCCAAGAGTTTTGAGCGCTCTCTCGCTCTCTCCCGAAACCCTAGGAAGCTCCCTATAATCTAAACAAGTGAACTTAAGAGAGACAGACCAGGATAGAGTGGAATAATCCAGATAAGGGCTCAACATTTTATTTTTTATTTTTAAGAAGAACCAGGAGCATGACTACAGTTTGCTTGAATAGCATTCGACAAATCCTAACATTAGCAAATGCTGTAATGTGGGATTTGTAAAGCTTTGGACAGAAACAACAAAAACCTCAAGAGTAAATCATGTTGTTAAAAATGCTAAACAACCACAGCAATAACAACGCAACAGTTTTATGTTTCTTTGGCTGTCTGAGTTACACAGCTAAAAAAGCTGAGGAGGAGATGTTTATGAGCACAAATTAGCATGCTATCGTGTTATTTAGACACTAAAATGATTACACAAACTACTCTGACGCTATAATACTTAATCATTATAATACAATAGTATTATAATACTTTAATAATTTCAGTATTAAAGTAATTACTGAAATGATTTCCAACACTTTTATATAATTAAATGAACAAAAACTACACACTTAAAGCTAATGCTAAAACTGCAGGAGGCCATTTTGAAACTGAATGAAATCTTTCGAGTGCACATTTACATGAGCCACGTGAGCTACAATCTTAAAAAAATTACAAAAAGTACCTCAACACTGGTGTCAACCATTTTTAATCTGAAATCTCTTGATCTTACATCAAGTTTGGTTTGTTAGAGCTACAAGGCCCATGTAGCTAAACATGTAGCTAAATTAATGTAGCACTACAACTACTATGTATGTCATCATGCTAGGTGTGTGCTAAAAAATGATATTAGCAGCTTGTGCCTTATTTAAACAATAAAAATATATAGTGAAATTGGAAATCATGTTACAAAAACCATAAGCAAACATAGCTAACTTGGCACTGAGTTACACTGAGATGTAAACATCTAGCTCATCTCTCCGTTTTATGTAGCTAAGAACAATTAGCATGAACAACACGACATATGACAGTTTGGCAGTACTTCAGGATTTGCCTGATGTTTAACCTGCACCATAAGTAAAATCAAAATGTTGCGTGAAAGCAATGTCATAAACAGTTATGTGCAGCTGAATTAACGGCGCTGAAGTGGTATAAGTGAATTTTAACACGCTGGAGTCGTTTTAAGACAAAACGAATCTTCATCCGATTTACTTTAGCGAATTCTTATCTGTGATTAACTCTGCGATTACCGAACAGGGAGTGTACTCGGATGACGACAAATGATGTACAACTTAGCGTAAACAAAGAGACTCAACTTTATAAAATTTTTATTTCTTTATATTAATAAGTAAGGCGGAGAGTTCTCCCGTACAGAAAGACAGGCAGACATGTACGTGGGCTTCGAACTGAAATCATAATATCACTGATTACATTAAAGCCGATCAGCTTATTTTTAGCTTTAACCTTTTAACTTTTTTAAAAACATCTAGGTCAAGGTGTGGTTTCTATATAATAGCTAGAATTAAAATCCGAATTAAGCTAGAATTAAAAACTTTTTTGTCATTTACTTAAATATTTCATAAAGAAATCGTTTGTGAATACTATTTTAGCATTATTTGTTAGATAGTGATAATACACTATTATATGCATGCGTTCCAGTCCAAAAGTGGTCAAAATAAATGTGGACAACCATATATATTTTGACCCGTCTGCCATTTATGTGGAAAATTATCATATTAATTAGACGTCAGCTGGTCTAAATGTACCTATAGTACTGCTAAGACCAGTCATCTCCGAGATTTTGTGCATAACTGCTCGGCTGTATTCTAAATGCTACAACACTAAATACTATAGTAGTTCTGAGAGCCAAAGGCAACAGGTTTAAATCCCACCAGACTCTGTTAACACTCACAGGGCACTAATGCATTAGCACGTTAAAGACCGGTGTGTGTCTGCCAATGAGAGGACAATAGAGGCTATAATTGGTGCTGAGCACAGCTCACACACTTGGTAATTGGGTAGAGTCATTATGGGTCGACACAAATGAGTCTCTCAGCAGTTGTTTCACTGCAGGGGAAGAACAATGGGGCAGGACGACAGGGTTTATAAAGTTCATGCTGCTACTGGAACAGCGCTACTGAAACAGTGCTACTAGAATACAATACTGTGTATACTGTAAGAAATGATTACCTAGTACATTAAGGTCAGAGATCACACTTCTGACTGCATTTTATCTGTAGGGGTTAATCGCTGATATGTGTAGCATATTATAGGCACGTTTAGGCAATCATGTACCGATGGTATTATTTTATGAATTTATTATAATCAAAGGGTTTCTTTATTAATTGACGCCATAATTTTAAATAGCAATGAAACTTTTATTTTTTTATATTTTTCAGCATGCACTGAAGTAGTTTTTCCTATTAATTATTATTATTATTTTTATTGTTTGTAATTTATTTTTAAAAAATTTACTCTTTTTGTTTCACTTCGTAGAAGTCTAGCAGTCAAGTACCCCAAATATGTAAAAAAATACAATCAACCTGAAAGTACAATGTGTTTAAAAAAAAAAAGAATGCTGTAAAATAGGCCAAACACACGCAAAAATAAATTTGTAACAACTGCAATTTTTGTCTAATTCCAGCACATGGAAAAATTCTGCTCATTTTTTCCTCTACCAAGCTGAGAGCCACCTCTTGCTATTTTTAAAAAAAAGCAGTACAACAGGCAGTAACTCTAATGTTTTGTTAATCTATTGTTCTTCCTACTAGCTAGCCAGTAACAGCCGATACACATCTGGGTCATTTGTTAATTTTAGCCCTTAAATGAATCTGGAATGGTCAACAACCATCAAAGCTAAACTATAAGAGCTTGTTTAAGCCAAAAACTCATTTGTAATTTAAAAAAAAAAAATAAAACAACCAGCAGTCGCAGCTTATACAGTTCCAGAATGCGTCCACGCATTACATAAACCTCAATAAAAAATTACAGCTAGACACTCTTACACAGGTGCTATAGCGGAAAAAAGACGTCTCGTCGACGCCTAGCCACTCACACACATAAAACGTTTAGTTCGACTCGCAAACACTCATGGAAAACGAAGCCGTTGCCAACAATTCAGAAATAAAGTCTAAGTCTGCTTTAATGGAAATGTTCCATTTAACGCTCGGACAAGAAAAGGTCATAACTCTGAGCTAGCATAAATAGCACAGTAATGTTATTTGTGTAGCGCTTGTTAGACATTTGAAAAAGGCAACGAGCTCATAATATCTTTAATTACATCTACGTCTGGCCTGGATGATGTCGTTTAGTCCTGCTTCATTTGATAGCGTCGACTTTAATCTAGGTATTTTATCAAAGCCCTGATCTTTGTTAGCGTTCGGCAAGGCCAAGGCTTTGATACGAGCGGTTTCGCTTGTCATTGAACGTTTAATCCTGCACCTCACTGATTAATTGTGTTTATGTATGGAACTGAAATGGAAAATAGATTTTATTGTGTCCTAAGGACTATATTTAGGTCAAGATAAAGCGTGAAACTTCCTCGACATTGCTCCATCTGTTTTTCGCTGCCTACAATCCGACATCCTTAAACCCTGAAATTCTTAGTCTCTTTCATTGCCTGTCTATTTCTCTTTCAGAGTTTGGATGCTTGATGCTGATCAGATCAAGGACAGTCGCTTGAGGACAGTCGGCTGAGGATACACGTAGACACTCCTGGCTCTGATACCCTGCTGTGGGAGACAGGAACGTCTCCTTAAACGAACGCAAGCTTGGCTGCAGAGAGACTGGATAGATCTCGAGTGGCAGACTTCCTTTAATCTCACACAGACATCTGTAAACAGAGACGTCTCATTTCATAACTTGACAAAAACACGACGCGAGCTGGGAGCGGAGACACGGCGCGCCGGCGACTATGCAGCCCGGTCACTGGTTTAAATCTTAGATACGGCACAAGGGCTATCTCAATTACCTGCCCTTTCTCTAAGCTCTATCCTTCAGCAAGGTGCCTAACCCCTGAAGTGCTCGAGGGCGGCTGCAACGTGACACCCACGTCTCCTCCCTCCTCACCCCCTCCCCCTGTCTCTCCTGCATTAGTGCTCTGAAACCTCCCAAGACTCTTTAGTGATCCTTAGCGGGTTCATTTCAATAGCTCTATTGACGCTGATATGGATAGATGGCACATTCACGGTATCTGATACGACGAGTCACTGGACATCGGCGCGTACACAAGGTCCTGGTGGAAGTGAGGACACAGCAAGTTGAATGGTCATGCTTAGCTTTCTCATTCAACAGTACAAATCTTCGACTGTAACTAAGGACGTGTTACCCAGGTATCATAAGTACCAAACTGTGACAGACGGGTGGAGCTAATAAGACCTTTCCAATCTTTAAATTGTCTCAAAATATCTATAACAAGCTTGTAGCATGTAGTGACTGTCTGCCAATGTCATATTTTTATCACAAGATGCAATGTTTCTATTTATTCCCACACTCTATTCTTTTCTTGCTACTCATATTTAACTTGACTTTTCATTTATTATGTCAGGCATCACCAATGAGAAGTCCATCTTCTTCAAGTTACACTAAATCCCAGTTAATTTTGTATTAAAGGGATACTCTCACTATAGCAATATAATAGGAAGCTGGGGTCAAAGTGCAAGGATACAGCATCCCTGAAGCAGATAGGGTTAAGAATCTTGGCTCAAGGCCTTAACAGTGAAAGCCTGGCAGTACTGGGGCTTGAACCCGTGACCTTCCGAGCAGTAATCCATAGGCTTAACCACCATTGGCCCATTTATGTTATATTTATTGCATGTATATAAACCAATCAGCCAAAACATTGTGAAATGAACAACAGTGATCACCATCTATACAACAGCAAACTGGAGACAGGACCAAAGGCCAGCCGGTCCGGTCTGAACCCATAGAAAATCCAATGCAGAACAAAAAAAATGTCAATGCAGAGCAAAAAAGTCAATGCAGGCCACAATAGAAAGGCACCAGAACACCCATGGAGGCCCGGCAAGCAAAGAGCCCAGGACCGCCCACCCAAAGACCTCCAAACTCTAGAGTCCACAATCTTATCAAGCACCCATTTGTATGTGCCTGACGAACAAGTCCGATCCAAAAAGGCCCCACCCTGCAAACCACAATACGAAAAGGATCCACTGTCAAAGTTGTGGTGCCAGACACCACAAAGAGCCAGAGTCGCCCTGGTGGCACAAGGGGAACCCAAATCCTAGGTGTTTATAATGTTAATGGCTTTAATGTTATGGTTGATGTGTGTATTTTTGATATTTATGCATGAATGAACCTAACGGTGCCAATACTTTTATCGAGACATAGCAGAGTGCTTGGCTTGCCATAACCAGATATTGTCTGATATTCAGCCACAGAAAAAGGAGAATTAATATATGTATGTATATTTAAACACTGTCTGACCAAATATGCTTGGTATTTTGTTGATTGAGGAAATTATTGGCACCTTTGGATTCACCCTGGACCCAGTTTTAACCTTTCAGAATGGGAAAAGCGCGGGACGCGACCTAAGCATGGATGTAAGTTCTAGATGTGAATTTCGTAACTGTTCCATTCTGTTCTGTCTGGAGGAGACGTGTTATCAGGACTGTGTTATATAATTCAATAAGCGATGTTGGCTGCTGGATCACAGGATCAGAAGTCTTTACGAATCCAGAAGCATTAAAACATATCGCCGTCTGTCTGGAAATCTTGGAAGAGCATAAATGAGAAATGCACAGAGACAGGATGCCGTGCAGTTAATCCACATTTTGTCTAAGGCAATAAATCCAGACAGATCAAATTCAGCGTTCTTGACTTCACAGCTTCAAAACAATCGTCTCCGATTTGCAGTCTCCGTCAAACTCCATAGAAACTCGCCAACGTTGCTCTCGACGCTCTTTGCCGAAGACGAGCTGAATTGAAACCACCTGTTATGGGCATGTGAGATCTGTTTAAACAGCGTACAAATCTGGCCATTGTAAATTATGATTTCAGTATGGATACGGTAGACTGCTGCAATTTTTTATTTTATTTTTTTTGCTTCCTTTGTAATCATCATCCGCCTCTGGGAATAACGGCATCATGCAATCCATCTCAATCTGCGTACTTGACTCTGAGCACATGCATGAATTATCATCACTACGTCAAATTCAGCTCACCACAAAAAACAAAACACAACTGAAAAAATCGTAGAGAGCACATTTTGTTTTCTGCACTTGATTGCAATACCGGTTGTTTGGATTTAATCTGATTAGGGAGCGCTTTTTATTCTACTCAGAAGCTCGTGGCTCGATGCCGAAATTTTGCCAATACAAGGAAAAAGTTTGGGAGCTTCAGACCTTCAATAATTTCAAGGCATTTCTCTCAACACAGCATTAAAACATTTAATGCCTAATAGGGATTTGTGGAGAGACGCAATGACTGACAGCAAGATTGAATCTGTTGGTGTTTAATTCAAGGAACAAATGTGATATAGTAAAAACAACTCTTTTTGCTTAAAGACATGATCTGACTTTATTACAAGAAACTATTTGAATTTTGAAATTTTGAATGCGTTCTGACTACTGAATTAAAACGTTTCCCAGAAATTTCTGTTCTTTTCATTTTCTGAGGATAGTAGAGTATAAAGGAAGTATAATAGATGAATAAAGTAAAGTAAAATATGTAATTCTTTTTCTTTCTCCCTTTCTCATTAATAACTATTTATCCACACTGTTATTAACAAAGCATCATTTCAGCGAGTACACGTTAAGAACAGATAGCACTCTTGTATCTTCCTTTATATAACCATGTTCAAGTCGCCGTCTCAAAACAGCAAAAAGATGCTGTTTTGATTTGCAGTTGTTCTCAAAAGCGGCTTGTAAAATTTAATACAAGCTCTTACGAAACTCTCAAAATCGAATTAGCCGACTTTGAAACGCTACGGTTATTGGAAAAAAAAAAAGGACGGGTTCCTTGAAGCAGCATCAGCACCGTGTCGCTGGAAAAATAAAGAAGGATATCAGTAACTCGAACACAAAAGATCAGTTCTTCCGCCGTGAAAAGTGAAACAGGTCGAGGTGTGTAAAATAACACTCGTATTGGAAGCAAAAAAGAAATACTGCTTTAACGAATGCCATGTGTATGAAAATGGGTGCCAAAACATTTACATTTTAGCTGGGTATCATATTTATAGTACTGTTTCTGGATTAGTCAAGAAGATGAGAAGAACATGATATGAATTATTAACAGCTTCATCCTCGTCAGGTGTCATGGACAAGGAGATTTGCACAAGCTTATGAACGCCATCGATATAATTCCATCCATCCATCTAGGAACCTCTGTAGTCCAACTAGAGACCATGAAGGCCAGTGGTGATTACCATTCCTCCGGTCAACATTATCGATATAATTATTTTTCCGGCATGATTAAGCTCGAGTGAGTGACTGTATCAGGTCCAGGGACAGATGTTGTGTCTGGTGTCCCACTACCCTGGATAGGACACCAGTCTTTCTCTGGTGTCCTTTCTCACCATGCACTCATTCATTCACACCTTGGGGCAATTCAGAGTCGTCAGTCCACCTACATGGCAAGTGGGAGGAACCGGAGAACCCAGAGAAAAAGGCTCGAACTCAATCACAGACCGTCATTCGAACTCAATCATGCTGTCTTGTAGTAAATATCTGAAAATAATTAGACTGATCACATTTAAAAGCTTGTACTGATCACCTCATGTACCTCTTTCTTCTTTATTTGTCTTTACTTATCAATTATGTATTAAAGCTTTCTCACCAACAATTCCATTACTTCCGCGCTTGGACCTCTCATCACATCATGGCTGGCCAACAACCAACAAATCACAGATGTTTCACTCTGAACATATTTAATATCTTTCAGGATGGAGTTTTTCTTCATGCTGATGAACCTGGAATTAGCGGTGGTTACCTCAAATTCCCCCATGTTCCTTTTGGAAATTGATGGAAACTAAGTGCATCATCATTCATCATCTCTTTACGCTTCATTACCGCATGTGACAGCAGCCAGACTCCTTGCTTTCACTCTCCAAGCCTACGCCACCTCCACCACCTTGATGAGGGCTGCCCCAGCTCTTTGGCTCTGACCAAGGATCTCCTAATGAACGTAGTTAAAGGTGGAGAACCTTCATCCAAGATCAGCAAGATCATGTGTTGCGCAGGCCTATTTTCTGACAACCTCATCATTCTCCCTAATAGACGTCGAGACCTTGCGCACCACAAGGTCTGGGAACTGCTGTATTTCCTAAAGGAGATGGGTTTTGACATTTTTGAGGGACTTGTAAAGATTTACTGCCTTGAATAAAAGATGTTTAACTCGGAATGATGAGAGGTCTTTTTGATGGATGCTAGTTTTGTTAATGTTTGAAATGGTTCATTGTGGCTCGATTTCAGGAAGTATACAGTATCTTTTCAGCACAACCTATTATTATAGTAGAAAGCTACTTAAATTGATATTTTCCTGTTTTTAGTGTATTATTAGCTCGTTAGATATATATTAGGGTCAATTTTTCCAGAATAACTTATACTTATACTGTTACAGAAACTTTGTGGTGCCATGACGGAACATGGTTTTAGCACCTTAAAATAAAATGATTCACTACTGAGCTTAAAATATACTTGGAGAATCTTCATTTTTGTATCTACAGTTAATTCGGTAAGATAAGATAAGGCAAAGAAACCAAACAGCTGGATTGAAAGATTTCTCTCACTAATTCTATAACATGCGAGTTTTCTTGCCCTTGCTTGGGGTCTAACTTGTAAATATAAATATGTTTTAATGTTTAATACACAAAAATGGAGGAAATAATTATAACGTATAACTTCTCAGTTAAACTTACTGTAACATATTTTGCCATTATGCACAAACTCAGTTTTATCGTCACTTTATTACAGTTCTTTGCACAATCAGTTATTATATCAGTAAAATTAATAGTATTTTCTTTTTCAAGTAATATTTTAGTTATAATTTCTTTTCCCCCAGACTTTTGATTTATATGCTTTATTTACATGCTTATAATATATTTTGTAGTTTTTGTTAGCATTGCACGAGTAACTTCCAATCAGTTCTCGCATTACACTGTGTCTAATGACTAGATGTAAGATACCGAGTGTGCAGTCACTACGCCTACACAGCTGCCTTTGTGTTATTGTCTCTATTGCCGATGGATATTTTGAATTTCCTTCAGAATCAATAAAGCATCTATCTATCCATTAATCCATGAATCCATTCAACCAACCAACCAACCAATCAACCGTTTCATCTTATCATGAATAATGTGTGATTGCTTATATAAAAAAAAAATTACAAAAAAAAAAAAAATCAAACTTGCAAAGAAAGTAAAATAGATCATGGGAATGTATTTTTGCATGGAACGAGGGTTGTGGGATTACTTAAATTGTACTCGCGTTCCAGGTGACAAACTCCACAGTTGGACCACCTCAATTATACTGTATTTGCACCTTCATTTTGATTTAGAACAAATGTAAAACAAAACAAAAAATATTCCATTAACAAAATGCCAGGCCGGCCACGCCCACAGTGAACTCTTAGACTCACAGCTACACTTAATTTCTAAGAGTGTCTTAGGAAGTCTTAGGAATAATAGCTTAATCTTCCACCATTCCTTGTATTTATTAACCTTCACAAGGCGCAAGAAAACATTTCAGACAATCTTCAGCCTGTCCTATCATAATAGCAGCACTTAAACTGGCAGAACGGAGCTGACTACACAGCACAGACGTGATGTCTATGAGCACTGACTCTGTGTTTAGCCGTCTGCGTGTTAGCTTAAAATTGCCATGAGTAATCCCCTTAGTTCCATCGCCGCATTAGCCCCAAATTCCAGCAGCCGCTACATGATTTCTGAGCGGCTCTGTGTGCTTTGAAGGACACTCGTAATTGCCGGCCGCCTAATAAGCCGACTCCTGCAACAAGGGCGTTTTGAGTCCGATTCAGATGAAAACCATTACTCTCAAATTTATCTTAATAACGGAAGACACGCCAAGAGCAGACTATTTGTTCAGCTGATAGAAACCCCACACCTGCTGTGGCCCCCTGCCCCTTCACCAGTCACAGCCACTCATCTGCCCCCTTGAAGCTTTAAACGCAACACTGCGGCACTCTTCCTCCCGAGGGCTTCTGGAAATATTTCACAGCAAATATTGCAGAGACTGCGGAAATAACTTTTTTTTTCAAAAATCTCACATGAATGAAGGAAAAAAAATCTGGCTTTATCATGTTGCATTACTTATAGGAAAGAAGGTTCCTCGAGAATTATTGAGTTCAATCTTTTAGGATCATGACTTTTAGGGCTTAAAATAATTAATCAAGAGAATCACCCACCTGCGAGAAGTTCAACCCGTTGAGAGGATGGCACTGCTCCTCAACCTTCTCCACAGCTCCTGTCTTCTTCTTCATCCTCTCTGCCTCCTGGGCCAGGTAGAGATCCAGCACAGGAACTCCACGCGTCTTAATGTCCGCCTCGGTCAACGAGTTCACCATGAGCATGACCCACACCGGCCGTTTGCGTTCCCAGTTGCCTGCGATGGCGTTGAACAGGTAATCAGCGTACAGACCTTTGCCTCGCTGATCCGGAGTCATCCACGATGGCATCATGAGCTTGACGTACTCCAGGTGCCTCTTCAGGCGGCGGTAAATGTCTTTCGGCAGAACATCCTGCAGGTTCTCGCCCTGCGGCAGCAGCTGGCACCGCGTCAGCGCCGAAATGGTATAGGGGTCGGTGAGGTCCAGCTCAAAGTATACAATGTTACTCTCCTGGAAGGCTTTTTTGGAGTTCTCCGGGATGTAGTCCCAAACCCGCGTGTAAGGCACATGGATGGTGCCGTAGAAATACGACGGCGGGTCGCGCTTGATCGTCCACAGGAAGGAGTTCAGCTCACTTTGCTGCAAAACAGTGTGTAAGACCTGATCAGTGATCGAGTGACTGCTGTGCGCATTCATTTCACCTGGAAGTGAGTGTTGTAAAGACGGTATAAATGCGTAATAATGCTGAATGCATTGGCTTCTGATTAGTTTAAAGCCTAAAAGCCATTTTTAGAAACAGCTCATTCATGACATATTCAGATTTGAGATCCTAACTAACCTGTAACTTTGTGTGATTGCACAATATAAGAAATATAGGAAATAACACTTTTCACAAATGTTGATTGGAGAGCCGCTAATTGCCTTAACGGGCTGTTAATATGGCATTTAATGCAATACACGTCGCACAGATTAATGAACTCTGCTGGACATCTTTACACATTGCATTCAGCTGGAATAATGCAATCACGTGGGATGATTTTAATTTAATAAAACGTAACGGGAAGGGGAAAATGCGCATTTTATAAATATGCACATGTATATTTTTCCCTGTGCTTGAAAGTTGTGCACAAACTGATTTAAATAAAAAGTTAGGATACGCACAAACTGATACCAAGAGTAGCAAGTTTGTAACTTGTTAGATACTTAATGCAATATTTAGTGTAACATAGTATTAGTGATAGTATTTGATTGCAAACAACGTATGACAATATTGTTAATATTAGGTCTAAAAGAAAATGAGATGGCAGAAATATGTTAAGATTTTTTGTCAAGTTAAATGCTTTAAAGTTGCCTATTATTTAAAGTTAACATTGCATGAAAGGAAAATGTACAAAATTGACAATAGCTATAAAACAAGTATACAAAAAAACCTTTTGTTGTTAGTTATGATCTCAAAGCAACAGGTTGATGCCCTTCCTAAATACTTATACAAGGTGCACGCTTAAACACTTGCAAGATTGCATGCTTTCATGCAACTTGTACAATCTAACTTTTAAACCTGTCAATAAATATTCTTATATATTTTGCATTAACAACATTTAAAACAGCATGCACTGCAAAATCATTGCAACTGAGCAGCGCGCGGTACCTTCCTGTTGAGGTCGCAGCTCGTGCTCTCTCGCGCGCTCCACTGGCTGGCCTGCAGGAGCAGCGCAAGGCACGCGCGCACAAACGCGCAGCGCGTGAGCCCCATCGCGGCTTTTCTGATCCGTTCTCCTGTCCTGCCCGCGCGCGCGCGCTCTCTCTCTCTCTCGCGCTCCCTCAGAGCTCCGCGGTGTCAGGAATCCGGTGAGCGGCGGTGCGGTGTGTCTCCGCCATGCTTCACTACCACTCTTCACATGCACGCACCTTGGTTATTTATTTTGACTTTGTAATAAAAAAAAAAATTGAACAACAAAAAAAAAACTTAAACTTTATCCAAGTTTCATGACAGTCCAGGAAAAAATAACTTGTCCTTGTCCTTAATCTGCATGCAAAAGAAATGTAATAAAGAAAAACACACAAACACACAGCAACAGGTCCGACTCGAAACTGTGAAACAGCCAGCCTCGCGAGCTCAGTGTCTCGTGCTGCTGTTTCTCCGCGCGAGACGAGTGAATGACCAGAGCAGCATCACTGGAGCTCTTACCTACCCCGTTCCCCCTCCTCTAAAGACACCCCCCTCACCCCCCCACACCCAACATACACTCCCCCGTCCAGGGCAATAATCTTATTGAAGCATCTCGTGCCCCCGCGGGGCTTTTTTGGAGGAGGAGCGCGAGCCATCAGCCTCACCGCGGGGCTTTAACTCGAGCAACTTGGGGCAGTAAAGCGCAGAAAGTTTTGAGGAGCTGTAACAGCACTAATGCACCATGCAACAACACCACAAGTACAGTATAACACACACACTCACAAAGTGCATCGGGTAAGCACGCGCATGCACATAATAAAATGCTTAAATAAATTCAAATTCAAATTCAAATTTTATTTGTCACATACACAAACATACACAGTACGAAATGTAGTGAAATGCATTATACGCCTGCAATTGACCCTAAAAGAGAGTTAAATTTTACAAATAAGAAATAAATATGAATAAAAAATTAAATTAAACTAGGAAAAATAGAACTAAAAATAAAAATAGAAATGTGCTAGAAAAAAAAATAGAACTAAAAATAAAAATAGAAATATGATGTACAAAATAGAAATATACAGTTAATAAGAAGAAACAAAGAAAAAGATATAATAAACTCTGTCTCTCTTTCTGTTATTTATTCTGTCTTTATCAGACTCCCTGTCTGTCTTTCTTCCTTTGACTGTCTGTCTATACCTTTACTTCTGTCTGTTTATCTGTGTCCATCTGTCTGTCTCAGTCTGTCTGTCTCTGTCTTCTCATGTCTCTTTGTCAGTCTATCTGTCTTTCTGTCACTCTGTCTGTCTAAGCATGTCTATCTCAGTCTTTTCTGTCTCTATTTTTCTGTCTCTCTGTCTGAGCAGTCTGTCTGTCTCTCTCTTTCTGTATGTTTTAACTCCCACCACCTGCCTGCCTGCTTTTCCTCTCTCTGTCTGTCTCTTTCTCTCTCTTTAAAGAGCATGTCTTATTCTGTCTCTCTCTTCCTGTCTTTCTGTCTGACCCTCCCAGTCTGTCTCTATCTTACTGTTTGTCTCTCTCTCTCTATCTATATCTCTTTTGATAGAGTAACACAACACTGTCTTTTCTTTGTCTTTTCTCTTTTATTTAATCATTTATTTAAAAACAATTTAAGCCAATGAATTCTACACACAGAAATTGAGAAAGGTCATTGAATTAGCTAGGAGGGCGGCTCAGTGGTTTAGAGGTTCAGAGGTTAGTACGGTTAGGGAATTATAGCGCTGTCTGAGGCTGCAGGTTCAAGTCTTGACTTTGGTCTGTGTGTGTGGCGTTTGCATGTTTTCCCCGTGCTTGATGGGCTTCCTCTGAGACATGTAATTAAGTTGCTGTTGTTCTTAGTCTTTCGGCTCGCGACACAATTTGGCACAAGTTTGCCCTTCCTGATGCAACCCTTCCATTTTATCCGGGCCTGAGACCGGCATCGCATCCAGTGACTGGGCATTGGGCATTGGGTGGGAATCGAAATCAAGCCTTCCGTATAGCAGGCAAGAAACCTACCACTGAGCCACCAATGCCCTTGACATGCAGCTCAGTGGTGTTTCGAGTTTTACTTTAGTGTGCGTGTGTGCTTGTGCCCTGTAATTGGTTGGCACCCCATTCAGAATGTACCCCAGCTTAAGCCCCAACCTCCCTGTGATAAGCTCCATGCCCCTGCACCAGAGACGATGCATAGACGCGAACGCAATATTATCAAGCATGACACGTTTCTGGTTTCCTGAATCTGCATTCTTTCTAGCCATTCTCTACCATGTGATGTCATCAGTGTTCACCTCTGGATTCATCATGCGGCTTTTTGAGGCCAAAGGTTTTGTTCTGCATTTGAGTTTGTAGAAAAATTCATCAACGTTGTTTACTTAGTGAAGATATCGAACCACCGACTGTCTGCGCTTTGAGAAGTTTTAAACCAAGTGAGCACCAAGTAAACAACTGAAATGCAGGAAAACTGAAAGCAGATTTTCCGTCAGGGATCCAGCTGGTGTGTCTGGAGAGAATTTTCGAGCCGATTGGGAAGCACGAGGCACGTGCTTATGACATCACGTGGCAGGGACTAGTTCTATAAAAAAAAAGTTCTACATGGAGTTCAAAATATTTTCAAATAATTGTTATTTATTTATGAGGATAGGGACCTAGTAAAGGAATTATGACCTGTGTTACTTATAATACAACATGAAACATTAAATACAACATCAAACTGAGATGTTTTAAGCATAAGAAGCTGAATAATAAAATTTTCTTTTGAAAAAAGATCTAAAATCTATATATACTGTAAATGTGAAGCTGGTGCTTTATTGCACTTTAAGCAATTTAATAGCCAACACATGTATTTCGTTTCTTTCCAACATACAAGCACAAAACGTGTAAAATAATATAAAGGTTTTCTTATTTTTAGGTTAGAAATAAGCAGGGTTTTTTTCTTCCTGTATGACGCCTATTATTCAGAGAAAAGCAGTGCTATAGTATCAAATCAATAAAAGATAAACCCATGATACAGGTGAGTTTAAAGGATTTCTGGATAAAAATAAAAGAAAATTCACCTATAATGACCTCACTTTTTACACTTTACTGTTAATGCATATTTCTCGTTTTAAACATTTAACTACAAATTCATCTATTTACTAGCAAATAACCCTAAAAGCACTTAGTAATTCATCACAGAGTCTTTAAACATGACATCTGTCTTGCTCTGACATACTGCAAACCTCAGCAGTGTGAGATTTTAGACTCATGCCTTCAAAAGAAAATTAGGAAAGTGAATTTTAGCACCATCTAGCGGCGGGAACAACTATCACAACAACTAGGAGAGAGTGCTGGCACAAATGACACATTAGTAATTTTGTTCTTTAGGTAGCTAAAGGGGTGATGTATACAGTACTTAAACACCAAATCAATTAAATAATAATAATTAATTTATTCATCTTCTACACTGTTTATACCTAGGGCATGAGAGATGAGTGTTGAGAGTATCTAACAAACTATGATCTACTACGTACTAATAATATCATCCTGGTCTTATAATTATGCTTTCATAATTACATGATCCAAATTTTATAATTATGACTT
This sequence comes from Clarias gariepinus, assembly GCF_024256425.1. NCBI lineage: Eukaryota > Metazoa > Chordata > Actinopteri > Siluriformes > Clariidae > Clarias > Clarias gariepinus. The sequence continues at coordinate 4,139,553 of NC_071123.1, read as the reverse complement.
ATTACGTATAAAAATATCTTGATTTCATAATTATGACTTGTTATTTCATATTAACAACATCCCGATCCCATGTGTATGACATATTTCATAATTATGGGATACAAATTAAATACTGTGACTTACAATCTCATAATAACAACATAATAATAAATCATTGGTTCGTCAGTTGAGAAATTTGGATTTAGTAATTCTGAGATAGTAAGTCATACATCATGAATGTATTTTATTGGGTTTATATTTGACAATTCAGTCTCTAGATGTGCAAAGCTGGTAGAGACAAATCCCAAAAGACTTGCAGCTGTAATTGCAGAGTAAAGCGGTTCTACAAAGTATTGACTCAACAAGACTGAATACAAATGCATGCCACACTTTTAAGATATAATTTAAAAAAAAAAAAAAAAGAAGGGAAAATATTGATAATTTTCCTTTCACATCACAATTATGTGCCACTTGGTCTATCAGATAAAATCCCAATAGAATACATTTACGATTGTGGTTGTGGAAAAGTTTAAGGGGCGCGAATACTTTTGCAAGACACTGTATTTAAAGCCGAACTTGATTCATATAACTGATTAAAATTTCAGATAGCTATGAGTGCCGATTCACTCGATTTAAGGGCCGTCATTAAAATTTTAATGTGAACCTGCAGCAGGAAGGTTCTGAATGATTCAAGTGTCCCAAAAGATTCATCTGTAATTCAGACTTGCTGTGTTCCCTTCACTCTGCTTAAAGAACATGACCTTTATCTTCGCACCTACACCTGATGTAATTAAGCAACTAATTAATTAACAATCCTTCCTCAGTTGAAGCGTGTGTGTGTGTGTGTGTGTGTGTGTGTGTTTATGGTAATGCAAGTAATGCAAACACATGCACAGACACATGTGAAGGACCCTGGGTTCTCCAGGAACCAGGGTTTGGGAACTTCAACTTTAAAACATCGTCCAGTTTAATTTAAAATCGTTGGAAAACTGGATGTAAATCAGCACTCTGCTTCTTGCCTGTTTATCGATTGTAAGCGTAGGCAGCACATAAGGTTTTACTTTTACAGGCCGAGTAAGTAATTAAATGCACAAAATAGCCAACTTCCATTACAACGCCGTCGTTAAAACCGAACAACTTCCATATGTTATGAAGAAGGACAGACTTAAACGAAATGAAGAAATGCTCATCTCAGCACTGTCGCCTGGGCTGTGTTCGTTTTGTCTCTTGACACCTAATTAGCTCGGAATTATTTCGGTTACTTGAGTTTATATATATATATACCACACTGTCTTCTTTAAGTCAGAAGTGAAGAATTTATGCACCCCTCTTAAGGGACTCCCAGTTGTGCAGTTCATGTAATGATTAGACACACTCAGAATGCACCTTTAAGTCATTCAATAGCATTTAGATTTAGACGGAAAGCTGTGGCAGTTCAACTATTCAGAGCAAAGCAATGTGAGAACTGAACCGGGTGCTGGTGCAGTGTTTCCCATCTGAATTCCACCCGTTCACGGTTCATTTACTAGGATTGTTTAATTGATGAATAAATAATGTGCGTGCGTTCTTTCCAGGGGTGAAAGTAGTTTTAAATTCTTACCAGCCCTATGTAGCATAATAATGGAGAGAATAAACCATGGGGGTGGTAGACAGTCCTGTAATTCCTGTAAGTTTCTATTTATAACTTCACTTATTCTGCTTTATAATAGCCTCAGCTAACTAACAGTTTCGAGGTTGAATCCCAAATAGTATAAATTGGAACGCAGGTGTTCTATGTAAAGGTGTAGAATCCCTAGCGGACTTGTTTAGGGTTTAGAGACAGATTTGGGATTCAGACTTGTGTTAGCTTTGTAGCTTGTGTTAGCGGTGAACAAAGCAGTGAGCTCAGTAATGAAAGACTTACACGACACGGAGGCAATTCGGAAGCAATTACAAAGGAGACTACGAGGGGCAGGCATTCAATTTGTATAAAAAAAAAAAATCTGAAAAATATTTGGCCAAATTATGTCTCCAGGAATGAGTACGTTCATGACCATTTCTTCTTGTTTAAAAAACCTGCAGTATAGTTTCACATGATGCCGCTAGATGGTCAAAGCCAAAATGGCGCACCAGGTTGAAAAAATTAAACTGCACCAGGGCCAGCCCATTCAGCTCATGAAACGATGAAACGTGTGGGCTTTGTACCCCAAACGACTTGGGGTACAAAATTTTGTCTCACCCACCCACGCACCCAGCCTCGCACACAGTGGCTACTTCCTCTTCCATCACTTGAAAGATCGACTTCGTGGCAGCCGCGTTTAACGAGGTTGACGTGAATACCGAGGTGGAACTTTACCTCAAGAGCCAAGAAGAAGGCTTCTTCAAAGACGGGGCTCCATCAGCTCATCCATCTTTTGGAGAAGTGTGTCGTCTTACATGGAGGATATATAAAGAGGGACCAAGCTCAGGAGCAACATTTGTTTTCAATGCATTCTTTTTTCTTAGCAATAATAACAATTTTATGACCGCCCTTTTTAAGTGTTGTTTTTTTTTGCTGAAAGTCTTTTCTCTTTCTGTTACTGTGGACTGAATCCGACAGCACTTTAAGTCCCCACAGTGTCAAAGTGCTAAAAAAGTGCCAACCTAAGAGACATCATAATAATTTTTTCTCAGTATGTACTGTATTAGCGCTAATGCTAGCCAGTTATTTTCATTCACATTCCTAAGAGAAATAGCATTTACTTTTATTGATTTTACTAATTAGCATAAAAAGCTGCGTAATTTGAAGTAACTAAAAGTCTTGAAAAGGAACTTCAGTCCTGTTTATAAATGTTACCACGTAGGCTAAGTAGCTAGCTGACAAACAAAAGCTAATTTGACAGTCTTGTATATATACAAAATAAAAGCTAGCTGGCTAACATGGGCTAGTCTTCTGTATTCTGTATATATTCTGGATATACTGTACTTACCTTTATAAATGTTTGAGCTAGCTGGATGAGCAAGCGTTTTGAGAATATTTAATACTGTTAAAAATATGAATAATCTACTATTTACATTAGGCTTGCTAGCTGGCTACGTGTGCTAATGACAGATTTTCTATGATTTTTAGTGGTCTAGTACTGTAAATAAATAATGATAATATTTACTAGTTTTGTTAGCTATCTGGCCATCATCCCATAAGAAATATTATTATAGTGTCCACTTCAGTCTGTACCATAATATACCACAGTATACCGGTGGTACTTTATAGAGTACCAGGTTGGGTAATGTGGCACTTCAGTGGGTACTGTAGGAGTACTATGGTGTGTACCACAACACTCTGATGAATAACATGGTAAATATTGGGTACTATAATGGCTAATAAAGTTCAACAGTTTTTTTTTATAAGGTATGTTTGTGCAGTACATACTGTACCATACTGGATATTACACGCTACTGGTATGGCATACCATATTACCATATTGAAGATCTGCTAAAATTTTGTAGCCACTGTGGAATATAAAGATGTATAACGTATGTCTGGCAGTATTCTGATTCGTGTTCCATGACACAATACTACGGTACAGTATAGAACTATGTACTATACTAATTGCATTTACTTCGTTGCTGTACTTATATATTTACATTTTACTTGAGTAGATCCTATAACAAAATATCTTTTAAGCTACTACTTCAATACACCTCATTGCAGTACATAACCTAGTCTTCTGACCACTTCCATCAAGGGGATGAGATGGCGTTTCAAGATGCACCAGATGCCCTTCCTGACACAACCCTCCCATATCGTCCCCACTGCATGGGCGGGAACTGGTCCCAGGCCTTCTGCATAGCAGGCGCGAAACCTACCACTGAGCCACCGATGCCCCACAGTACATAACCAGAGTGGTGTGTAGTATTTGAAGTGGCCATATCGCCACCTGCTGACTATTATGCATAATTGCCTGATTTGCATTTCCTCCATAAAAATGCCTAATCGTGTAGCAGGTGTTTGAAAGCAGAAGTGGAGCTGATAGTTAAAAGCTGCAGCAAAACAGCACATTCGGGGTCAGTCGGGAGAGAGAGAAAGATTGAGAGAGAAAGTCTTTTACTATGACTTTAAGGCTAATACAAGCTCAGTACTTCTAATACCTAAGTGAGTTTGAAGGTAAGTTTTTTTGTACTTTTACTCAAGTAGAAATGTAAATGAAAGACTTCTACTTTTACTTGAGTAATACAGTATTTTGCCTAGGGTATCTCTACCTTTATCCAAGTAAAGGATTTGTGTACTTTGTCCACCTCTACTATAGTACATGCACCACTGTACCAAAGTGTTTACCTTGGTAAAATATCAAAAAATTAGTACCATAGTACTGTAAAAAATACCATAGTATTTTGGGACTAGTACCATGGGACTACCATGATGCCTGTACTATGGTAAAAATTTCCTTTTAGGGCATTTTTTTTTTTTTTGTATATACCGCTAGGCAGCACAGTGGCGTAGTGGTTAGCACTGTGGTCTCACACTCCCAGATCCAAGGGTTCGATTCCCACCTCAGGAGATGTGTGTGTGTGTGTGTATGTGTGGAGCATGTTCACCTTGTGCTTGATGTTTTTTTTCTTCTTTTTTTTAACTTTGGTTATCTCACAGACATGCGGATTAGGTTAATTGGCGTTCAAAATTGCCTGTATGTGTGTGTGTGCATGCCCAGTAATAGTTGGCACCCTGTCCAGGATGTACTCTGCCTTAAGCCCAGAATCTCCTGGGATAGGATCCAGGCCCCCTGCGACCCTGTGCACAGGATAAGCGGTATAGAAGATGAGCGAATGGATAAATATTCTGCTTTGTTGTGGAAAGAGATGAGTTTTGCTAATAAGTAGTTTTGCTAATATGGTTGCCCAATAAAATGTTTTTTTTTTTGTTTTTTTTACATATTTAAATGTCCATATGGTGTACATGCCTTATCTGAGTACTGTGTTAGTTTGGCAGGTATAGGCAGGCAGGATAGAAAATACCCCCCCCCCCCCTCCTCTCTCTCAGTCACAAGCATAGCTCTTTATCCTGAATCAAACATGACTTCCTGCTGATCTGTTGAATAATGTTCAGTGTGTGTGCGCAAATCATCGCAAAACTTCCGTAGGTTATTGTATGTACAGGAAACAAATCTTAACAAATCTTCTAGTCCGAGTCGTTCGTTCTTTTGTCATGTGACTCCTATAGACATTATGCGGTGCAATAGATTTAAAAAAACGACTCAGACCAGAAGATATGAGAGGTGAGCTACTCATTCTGTGTATTATAATATGTCCTTAGCTGTATTGTAATATTTTCATTACTGAAACTATAGCCAAAGTTTGTGTATGTAGACGTATTTGGGGTCTGTTTTTTTGAAAATGTAACATTTTATTTTATTTCTGATCAAAAGAACAAAAAAAAACTAAATGACTCAAAAAAAGATTTAAGAGTCACTAAAATGATTCAAACTTCCCATCACTAATCTGGATGTCTTAAGACTGTGGGAGGAAACCAAAGAACCCGGAGGAAACCCACCAAGCACGGGGAGAACATGCAAACTCCATGCACACAATGGCGAGAATCAAACCCTCAACCCTAGAGGTGTAAGTTGACAGTGTGAACCACCAAGCCAACGTGCCACCAAATAAATGTATATAAATGAATAAAATCAGTCAGTAATTCATATTTATATAAATGATGAAGCTGAGATAAGTAGCATTTATGCATCAACACAAAAATTATTGGCACCCTTTACAATAATAATAATAATAATAATGCATTTCTTTTATGGTTGCCTTCCAGATCAAACAAGAATAGATTAAACAATAAAACAAGATAAAATCGATAACAAAGATAACGATAAATAGTAAAAGTGGATTAAAACAAAAATTAAATGAAAAGAGACAGTGTCATAATTTAGGACATTTAAAAACAAATGACGATTCATAAGGGGGTTTAAGTGGAGATTTAAGTCTCCTATAAGTTTCCTAAAAGTTTAGGACTTTATTTGTCTATAATTTAAATCCAGGTTCCTGTTTACTGTTTAAAATTAATTCCAACACACAACGCATCCAATATGATTAAATATTTGTGTTGCTAAGCAGTTCTCGACTTGCCGGTTTGAGATGACCGGCATAATGACGTGCAAAACTTTAGGTAGAGCTGAAACAAGGGTTAAATCCTCCTGCCTCAACTATAAAGCAGCTGATTGAAAGCCGCTGTGAGCAACATAGGAAAGTGATAACTTTTAAGTGCTATCGAAGGTCAGATGTTTATTCTGAAATGAATCTTGCAAGCCGTGTTGATTGCAAACATGAATATGGAAGTTGTTTACGGATGAATATTTTCCTTTAAGTGGTGGACTTAATTACACTAATCATGGCCCCTTAATTAAATGAGTATTCTGCTTCATTTATCACATCTGGTTTAGCTTACCAGGTCATTTACAATGTATTCATGACCGACTGTAGATTTAGGGAAAGTTGATCAGCCAACATTTCTGTCTGTCTGAACAATAGATTTATATGCAGTATGTGCAGTGCATTCTATGGATAATCCCAGGAAAGTGCCCTAGAAAGCCATGTTATTTTCCTCCCTCTTATTCTGGATCAAACAGGACGTCCTGCTGGCCTGTTGAATGATGCTCTGTTTGCCCACACTCGGCTCCTTTTATTAGTACAGACTGGACACACACACTTACACACACGCACACACCCTTTACTCGCACGACTGCTTATCTAGGATCACATCCCTTTCACCATTCAAGAACTGAATCTGAAATGCCAAGAACTGATCCAGGATTAGTTCCCGTGTGATGCATGACACCAGGTATTCGAGTCGGCCTTTGGAGAGATGTTACGGTGGGTGGAAAAGCTGATCTGCTCCAGAGGGGCAAATCAAAACACGAGTGTAATGTTTCATCATGGCTGGGCTTTGAAGAGACGTCGGAATGGACCTCCTGCGGCATGAGAGAGAGAGAGAGAGAGAGAGAGAAAGAGAGAGCTGAGCCTGCCTCTGAAAGGCAAAGGAAGATTTCTTAATAGTCTGAGTGTAAATATGAAAAGAGGGTGGAGCTAAACTAAATTTAATATTTAATATTGACATTGACGCCAGCACTAACGCTCTGTTTCATTTTTAAGTGTGTTGTTCATACTCAGCATCCTGCTTGATGTTAGTGGATACACGAAGTGCAATATGTGAGATCTAAAGCAGGCTAGCCAAGGTTATTAAGGTTAAGCAAGATGGCTAAAAAAAACGACCGTGTTTCCACATTAGCCATTTAATTAGCTGCCCTAGCCAAAGATAACCTCACTTGTGTAAATTATAGCTGTTAATTATGTTCCCCAATCGTGCTAGCAAGCTAGTTTGTAACACTCACTATACATCAAAGACTGCACATTACTGTATTATTTAGTGCATAACATTCTGTGAATAAAATTTTAGAGGAGAATACAAAACATTAATATTCAAACTACAGTATATACACCTGCAGGATTAGAATCCCAATAATATAATAAGTACAGTACATGGCCTTTTAAGGGAGGTATAATACAACGGGGTATCAAAACTTTTGAGACTAGTTTTGTAACACATCAACAGATGGCAGCACAAGGCTGCACAGACAATCACAGGGAGTACCGACCTTCATGAGTCAGTGTGCCAGAAGACATTATCGTGTGTATATCGGGAGTTGTGCAACTGGTGCTATTCTGGTGACCATGTGCATTACCACGTCTGCTATTTCATCATGGACAGCAAGTTAGAATGAACAAATCTGCCACAAAGATGTTTAAATGATTGGATAAGTTCACAGCGATGCTGCAATGAGAAAGGTGTTTTGAGTGGCACGTGCACTTCAAAAGCGCTCTGAAGAACATCACCAGAAGATGACGAGAGATCAGGAAGACCTTCAACGAGCTCAAAGCTCGAAATTGTCAAAACCATTTGGCAACTTGTAAATTGATGATTCTCTGAGAACAATCCACAACATTGCCACCACTGTCAGTGTGTTATATTGAACAGTCCAGGCAATCCTCATGTGTGATTTGAACATCATCCCCAGGCTGCTGACCCAGGAGCAGAAGGAACATCACGTTAAAGTCTGCCAAGAACTCATGTCGAGGATCATTACCGGTGACGAACCTGTGTATGACCCTTAGACGAAGCAACACATTAGAAGTCTTTACAGTAGAAAAGTCCATCATCTCCATGACTGAAAAAGGCGAGGCAGATCTGCAGGCCACATCCGATCCAAGTGTTTGCTCATCGTCTTTTTTCCGACATTCGCAGCATTGTCCCCAGGGGCCAAACCATCAATAGCGAATTCCACTGACAATTTACAGTGAAAAAACTCTTGAAACGTTTTGATATCCCCTCGCACTAGTTTGCAAAATAGTTTAGCAACACTTTCTACCCATAGGAAATTTAACTATGGTATAGGAATCATACTGCAGCATCACAGTACCTATACCATGGTATATACAGTAGTACCATTGTATTTTTGACAGTAACATACAGTAACTGCTTTTACGATGATATATCCTTTTGTACTATTGTATTACAGTATGGTACGATACTACCCTGTGCTGTCATATGGTACTATGGAACATATGATATTATAAAAAGATTAGTTGTTATGTACCATAGTACATTAGATATATTCATATAGTACGGTACAACTGTATGTGTGTAACATGAATTAAATACCATAGTGTTGAAACTCTTAACATTACATACAATAATATGGTACTGCATGTACTAAACCATACTAGTAGTATGTACTAATGTATCTACTATGGTACCATACCATGTTAGATACCCACTGAACTTTGATAGCCATTGCGGTACCTAATAAGTACCATGGTACCTACTAAAGTGATATAGTGCCTATAATGTCCAAGGTACTATGGTAATCCTATCGTATACTATAGTATGTACTATAGTGTAAACCATACTAAACTATAGTATATACCATAGTATCACCTCTTATGAGTAGACACATAAGCTCCTTTCTATTTAAGCTAGCATGGACGCCTCTGACTCAGCAAAAACTGGATCTGTGAGCTGAGTGGCATCCCGCAGTGGGTCGATTCGATAAACCTCACAGCACAGCTAATACCAAACCCCGTCCACACACCCTGCTCCCTGAGCCGCTAGCGCATGCTGAATGCTAAAAGCTGACTCGTCATGGTTTGTGTCACAGTTACTCAGGGGCTTCTGTTGCGGTTTTTAGCATCGCTCTGGCCTTTTCTGTGATGATTTATTAAGCATGTGCAATTCTGGGACGGAAACAAGAGCAAAGAAATCCCACTTGCGCTATTTCTGAGCCACCATAGCGAGAAGTCTACGCTAATTACCTGTCAGTGTGATGATGCCAGCCCTTTAGCTTAGAGACAACCACGGCGAGGATCAGAACAGAGTGTTAGTGTCTTAGTGCCTCAAGCACAAGAAATAAAACACTTTTACTGAGTTAGTAACCACCTTGGAGTTATATTTTCCTATAACACCATGAAATTTTTTTTTCATTGATAAGCATTTTTTACATTGATAAATGCTTGACATGCAATATTAATGCACAAAAATCAAGACATTTAATGTTGTGGAATATCTGCGACACAAGTTATTTCCTGATTCTGTTCCTGTTGTCACTTCTAATATGTTACAGCAGTTCCTTCACTGGCATCTCTTATTTTTCTCTACTGAACTTAATGATCTATATATATATATATATATATATATATATATATATATATATTTTTTTTTTTTTTTTTTTTTTTTAAAGCAGCTTGTCATGTTACTGAGAAACTGGAAAGTGTAAATTCCTGAAGACAAAAAAATTATACTGACTGCTCCAAAAGTGCTGACACTGGAGACTTCTTCCAAAACTATTATATACAGTATGTTCTAGTTCCACTGTGGAAGGATTTACATTTGAACTTTTCCCCTTGTTAACTAATGTACTTTATCTCTTAATATTTTAGTGTTAGATTATGTGGATAACTTTAGTCCCTGTGAATGAGCTAATACTACAGACATAACATAGAGAAAATACTGTACTGTACTAACGTATTATATGTATATTTGACATTAAGATAACTATAATTTGCAAAACAATCTTTCTTTCTTTCTTTCTTTCTTATATACTTTATATTTAACAAGATTAACTGCAGATAATTTAATCTTTTTTCTTTCTTTCTTTACATTTAGCAATAATAATAACAGTTAATAATCATATATTTTTTCTTTGTTATTTTTCTTTCTTTCTTTCTTTCTTTCTTTCTTTCTTAACATTTAGCAATAACAATAATAACAGGTAAAAAAATCTTTTTTTCTGTTATCGTTCTTTCTTTCTTTCTTTCTTTCTTTCTTTCTTTTATATTTAACAAGAATAACCCTATATTTTTTCTTCTTTCTTTCTTTCTTTCTTTCTTTCTTTCTTTCTTTCTTTCTTTCTTTTTTTTTCTTCTCATATACTGTACATTATAGTTAACAAGAATAACTAAATAATCTTTCTTTTTCTTATTAATTTTATCTTAAACAACAATAATACCTATAAACATTTTCTTTAAATTGTATTGTAAATACTCCTTTTCTTTCTTTCCTTCTTTCTTTTTCATATGCTGGATATTAAACAACAACAATAATAATTAAATAATATATCCTTTCATACCCTTTTCTTTATTTTTTCTCTTTCTTATATACTTATTATTTAATAAAAGAATAATAATAAAAGCCTTTTTTTCTCTCTTTCTTTTTTATATACTTTATATTTAACAACAATAATATTATATTTTCTACTATAAATATTTTCTTTTGTTCTTATTTACTCTATGTATATAGAAAGAACAATAACTATAAACACTTTTCTTTCTTTCTTTCTTTCTTTCTTTCTTTCTTTCTTACTTTCTTATAATCTTTATATTTCAATGAAATAATAACTGTTAATAGTCGTTAAATGTTCCTCTTTATATTCTTTTCTCCTCTTTTTTTACATGCATTTTTTTATCTACTTTACATGTAACAAGAATAATAACTGTGAAAAAAATGCTACTTTTTTCTTTCTTTTTTCTACACTAAAGGAAACTGTGTATAACATGAGTAATATCTGTAAATAATGATTTTTTTAAAAATTGTTATGTACTTTATATTTAAACCAACAGATTAACTGTACTGGTGTACTAGGCCGAGTGTGTTAATATCAACAGGAATTGTTCAAACTTGTCAAAAAAAGATGTTATAGAAATAAATCATATCAGTTTTGGATTTCGATCAGATTTTAAAAAGCACTGGTATAAACTCTATTAACGCATGCTGAAGTGTTTAGTGCAGAGTTAGCTGTAGTAGTGTACCACATGCAGATGGAGATCTCCTGTCTATTTTCTCAGCTGTTTAAGCCACAGCTAGCCTTTGATGGACAGATAACCTGAATCGACATCTCCAACTGCGAAGCACAAACGAAGGTAGAAATCTGAGTTGTACGAAAACAACGCCAAATGTCTAGAGTTTCTAAAAAGTCAGCACGGTCTAAATAAATTGAACGAAATCAAGTCCAGGTGCTCTTCCATGTAGTGCCACCTCTACTAAAAGCACAGGGATAAAAGGGGATGAAAGGAAATGTAGGCAGAACCGTTAACACTGATGCATATCGATTCAGGCCTTTCAGTCTTTCAGCAAACACTGATGGAGAAAAAAAATAAGGAGAAAATACTAGTTTCCAAAATATTAAACATCATTATATTTATACTGTTATATGTTCAGTTGCATGCTGTTATACACTCTGTTATATGTTCAGTTCCATGCTGTTATATAACTTCCATGCTGTCATACACTCTGTTATATGTTCAGTTCCATGCTGTTATACACTCTGTTATATGTTCAGGTACATGCCGTTATACACTCTGTTATATGTTCAGTTCCATGCTGTTATACACTCTGTTATATGTTCAGTTCCATGCTGTTATACACTCTGTTATATGTTCAGTTCCATGCTGTTATACACTCTGTTATATGTTCAGTTCCATTCTGTTATACACTCTGTTATATGTTCAGTTCCATGCCGTTATACACTCTATTATATGTTCAGTTCCATGCCGTTATACACTCTGTTATATGTTCAGTTGCATGCTGTTATACACTCTGTTATATGTTCAGTTCCATGCCGTTATACACTCTGTTATATGTTCAGTTCCATTCTGTTATACACTCTGTTATATGTTCAGGTACATGCCGTTATACACTCTGTTATATGTTCAGTTCCATGCCGTTATACACTCTGTTATATGTTCAGTTCCATGCCGTTATACACTCTGTTATATGTTCAGGTACATGCCGTTATACACTCTGTTATATGTTCAGGTACATGCTGTTATACACTCTGTTATATGTTCAGTTCCATGCCGTTATACACTCTATTATATGTTCAGTTCCATGCCTGTTATACACTCTGTTATATGTTCAGTTCCATGCTGTTATATGTTCAGTTCCATGCCGTTATACACTCTGTTATATGTTCAGTTCCATGCCGTTATACACTCTGTTATATGTTCAGTTGCATGCCGTTATACACTCTGTTATATGTTCAGTTCCATGCCGTTATACACTCTGTTATATGTTCAGTTCCATGCCGTTATACACTCTGTTATATGTTCAGTTCCATGCCGTTATACACTCTGTTATATGTTCAGTTCCATGCCGTTATACACTCTGTTATATGTTCAGTTCCATGCCGTTATACACTCTGTTATATGTTCAGTTCCATGCCGTTATACACTCTGTTATATGTTCAGTTCCATGCTGTTATACAGCCAGTTAAACACTAGGTTACATGTTGTTATATATTGTAAAGATTTACTGTATACTTAGTTGTACATTTAGTTATACACTTGTTTATACACTCAGTTACATGCTGTTATACAGTACATGCTGTTATACACTCAGTTATCCCCTTAGCTACTTGTTCAGTTACAATCTGTTATATTGTTCAGTTATATTTTCAGTTACACACTCCGTTATATAATGCATTAAGAAAAAAAAAATCCTATTAGGAGAAAGTTTATTTTCTTTTGTAGTTCAAGTTAAAAAGTGAAACTTTTATATATATTTTAGATTGATCATATTAAATACTTTTAATTTCGATGGTTATGGCTTACTTCTCATGAAAATCCCCAAATCCTTTATGTATGTACTACTAAAAGAGCAATCAGAAAAGGCACCTACAATACAGAAATTCTGTAAAATGATCTTTATTTAAGCACTCAGTAATGTGTCGGGCCCCTTTTGCATGAATAACTGTATGAATGCAGCATTGAACAGAGGCGATCAGCAAGTGGCACTGCTGAGGTGTTAGTGAAGACCAGGTGTTATTGAAGACTTCAGGTCATCCGTCTTGTTGGGTCGGATGTTTCTCATCTTCCTCTTGACCGATACTCCATAGATTCTCTATAGGGTCCAGGTCAGGAGAGTTGGTTGGCCAATCACCCACTGCAAACGTCACGGTCAACAAATCAGCCAGGGGTATTTTTTCACAATGTAAAAAAATCAGCTCTCCATAAAATGTATCAGCAGATGGAAGCATGAAGTCCTCAAAAATTCCCTGTTAGATGTCTAAGTTAACTTTGGACTTGATAAAACACAGTGGACCAACACCTGCATATGTCATGGCACCCCAAATCATCACAGACTGCGGAAACTTTACACTATGCCTCTCCACTCTTCCTCCAGACTCTGCGATCTTGAGTTCTAAACTAACTACAAAATTTGCTTTCATCTAAAAAGAAAACTTTAAACCACATGGTTTTCAGTTCCTTCTCCTATTAGCCCAGGTAAGATGCTTTTCCTGTTGTCTCTGGTTCAGGAGTGGTTTGATACTCGGCATGCAACAGGTAATACCAATTTTCTGACGACGTCTGTGTGTGGTGGCTCTTGATGCACTGACTCCAGCCTCACTCCACGTCTTGTAAAGCTCTCCCAAGTTAAGGGATACTTAATGCTGCAGGCATCCCTGTTGTTTGTGCATCGTTCCCAACCATACTTTTCTCCTCCAGTCAGATTTCAGACTTTATTGCAATGAATTTAGAATATATTAATATTAAAAATATATAAGTTTCATATAAATTTGCACAAGTTACAAGTTACACGTTCCGGTAAATATTTAGTCACACCCTTACACACATGTCTGTATAAATGATGTATATTGACAAATACGGAAGATAAAATATAGTGGTTGTGGTTGTGACATGACAATGCAATTCCACATCTGTCCATTAGAGAGCAGTGTTTTTCCGATCAGTTCAAACTCCCTGAGCACAATAAAGCCGTCCTCTGCTTTGACTACACACTCGTACACTTATATTCTACTCACTCATTGCATGTACTTAACTTTCCTTGTGTGTGTGTGTTTGTGTGTGGTCTCATGTGAGCTGTCTGTCTGTTTGTCTGTCTGTTGGTAATATTCACACTCTCACCTTTAATACCACTTTTTCCGCTCCGTATCCATGGCGACTCTGGTCCACTTTCTTTCCCATTAAGGTTGAAGTGTTTGAGCAAACACTGTGGCACCCTCTAGGGCTCTCTGTGTGTGTGTGTGTGTGTGTGTGAGGCATACTTAAGTGGAAAATTATAAGCAATATTTGCTGTGGCTTCACCCAAAGCATTTAATTCATGATGCTTTTGCTTTCATTCTTTATTTCTTCCTTTCTTTCCTTCTTTTTGTAATAAGGACAAAGATTGTGACCATTTCCCCCCCTCCTTTATGTAACAGAGTTAAGGATTGTGCATAAAGCCCCAATCCTCTTTATTAATCTGATGACACTTGAATGTGTCGAGCAACCTGAACAATTACACGAAATTCTTTGAATTTCGAACAGTCTGATCTGCTTAATGCACAAGACAAACTAATGTACAATGCTGCGAGTTATCGTGGGTCCACCAATCTACCAATCACGATGGTCTAGGAAGGGACGCTTTAAGTCTGATTTATGCTTCTGCATCAAGTCTATGTAGGTTGGCTACACAAGTGGCCTACAGTTATTGAAGCATTTGTGTGCTGATTTGTCTGTATTGCTCTGCAATTACACCATCCAACCACTAGTGGCCAGCAGAGTTCCTATGCCACTGGGCTGGGTCTCGTCACCACGAGTTAGTTTGTCTGAGTTTAGTTGAAATGCAGACAAACTAAAGTTCTCTTGGTTACATTTCTCTGTCTTCTGTTAAGAAACATGATAATATAAAGTTTTTACATTTACAAAAAGTTAATAACTGGTGCCAGGTTTTAATGCAATTTGTATTTACGGACATAAGAAACTTAAATATCCAGCGAATATCGAACATTCTACAGCATCTATAACAGACAAAATCCGAAGTACAAGGGTGAGTCAATTGTCCGCACCCTGGATGTAGAATTGTCTTTCTGGAAAAGTCAAATATATCATTTTTTAAACATAATCTCATTGCTTTTCTATACACTTTGTCCATCCATCAACAAGTTCTTATATTCCTTAATTAAAAAATGTTTTAGGCTGAGCTGTGATTCATTGATGCGCCGCTGTCTTCACTTCTTCATCAGAAGTGAATCTTCATCCTCAAAGAGCCGCTTTCAGGGGACCAAACACAAACAGGTGAATGTCTGATGAAGCGAGATCAGGACTATACGGAGGATGATTTAATGCCTCAAAACAAACCTTTTAAGGGTGATGCTGTTTTCCTCTCACAGCCAGAGGCACAGAGAGAGAGCTGATTGGCCGAGCTCTCTCAAAGGGGAGGGATGAGAGGTACTTGCGCTCCCACATTAATTACGGCTCTACAGCCAATCAGGGGCGTCCGTGAGCTCGCGCACGCGAAAGGAGCGGCTAGCGCTTTCCTCCGAGTGTGTTACTCCGCCCCTAATGGTGCGTGAGCAAGCAGTTCGAAAAAGATGCGGTCGGCTGACATCACGCAGTTCGGAGGAAACACAGGATAGTCTTCTTCCTCCTGACTGAGTGGTAGTAGTAGCCTTAATGTGGGAGCCCCCTAGTGACGGGGAGGAATTAGCTACGACTAATATTGGGGAGAAAATTGGAACCCCCCCCCGCCCTCAAAAAAAGCTTTTAACATTTAGGCATTTGGCAGACACCCTTATCCAGAGCGACTTACAATTTATCTCATTACACATCTGAGCAGTTGAGGGTTAAGGGCCTTGCTCAAGGGCCCAACAGTGGCAACTTGGTGGTTGTGGGGTTTGAACCTGGGATCTTCCGAACCGTAGTCCAATGCCAATCACCGCGCGAAACCGCGTAGATGAGATAGGGGTATTAGGCTTCAGCTCTTCAATAAGCGTCGAACTGTAACGAGGTTCACTGTTGATTGTTGTGCCTTTTTCCTGATAGTGTTCCAATACTTCTGGCCCTCGAGAATCCCAGATAATTGTAAGCTTCGATGAATTTAACAGCTGATGGTCGACTTTTTAACTTTTTCTCGGACGGTGATTTCCATTCCACACTCTGCCGTTTACTCTCAGGCTCGTAGTGATGAATCCGTGTCTTGTCAACAGTATTGATTCTGTTAAAGAAACTTTCACCTTCCTTAGAGTATCGCTCAAAATATTGTTCACTGATATCCAAACACTTCTGTTTATACGCTTCCGTGAGTTGTTTCAGCACCAGGTACACCCTGAAACCACACACACGCACGAATCATGCACGCTGTTCTTCTTTCATGCAAATCACAATTGGGGCATTCATTGTTGATCCCACCGCACTGATGTAACACGTCACACCTGCACCGATGTAACTGATGTGCTGATCAGTGCTCGCTCGCACTGATGTAACACGTCACACCTGCACCAGCAGTGACAGGGGAGACAGTAACCCTGAACAGAAAGTGCTGATAAGTTAATAACGGCCAACAAGATTTTTTATATAACCGAAGTGCGGATAATTTTCGAATCACCCATGTATATCCATATAACTTATCTTTGTCCAAGTTAGAAATAAACCCTTATTAAAGAAATTCGCACCATGTGTGAGAGATGAAGAAAGAGAGAGTGTATGTCAGGAAGATGATCAATAATGCACTGAACAGTTTATTAAACCAAGAGCATGAATTAAGTAATCATGGTATCATTATTATAATTACATGTCCTCTGACTTTATTAATCCGCGCACGTAGTTTATTAAGCCGACAAAGAATCTGGAAACATGCTGCTACCAGGTGGACCAATCGCAGCGGTTGCACTTTGGAGGTGGATGTCAGGTTACGCCATAGGGTACACAGCGGAGCGAGGCATATGGTGTAGACTGACAAAGAAGCATAGTTCAGCCTTTACAAGCTGTGAATTGTGTTGCCAGATTGGCCAGTCTTCTGCCTGATTTAGCTTTTTTTTTTTAAATCAGGCTGGCAAAATCCGTCTTCGGCAGGTCATAAATATTTTATATTTTTCGCCAGGAGGATATTTACACTGAGGTTTTATGGTGGGATTTCAGCACTGCCTAGGCAGGATTTCATCAGGATGATCTGGCAACCTTGGCTGCAAAATAATAAATCTCCAAGAGATTATTCCGAAGACGTGCATTTATGGAAAAATAATCAATGTAATCAATAATGCAATTTATTCAAAGTCTCCTGGGATAGGCTCCAGGCCCTCCGGTATCCCTTCATACAGAATAAAGAGGTATAGATGATGAATTAATTTATTCATTCATTAAAAATGTTAAACAGTCTAAAGTTGACAAATTCCTTGAAGGTAGGCTACTTCACAGCTTTTGCATAAAATACAAAGTTACAAAGTCAATCAAAGTCAATCAAAGTCAAATAATCACAAGATAATCATCGCTTCTTCTTTAGAGTTTATGTGTTGTCCAGTGCAATACCACCACCTGCTGGACTGGAGTGTAGAACGAATGATTGGCAGAATAAAAAAGATTATTGCACCAGACATGGCATTTAAACAATCAATTTTAATTACGCAGCATTTCAGTATTTAATATGTTATACTTTTAGTAACTAGCAGTTTTGCTTGGAATCCTTCGAATAAAAATAAAATAAAAATAGCTGCTTAAGGCCAGTGTTGGGGAAGTTACTTTAAAAAATGTAATCTACTACAAATTACTAATTACTACTTTAAAATTGTAATTTGATTACATTACTGATTATTACATGTAAAAAGTAGTTGTATTAATAATTACATCACTTTTAAGTTACTTTAAAAAAACCTTTCACGACGTGTGCCTGTGATGGGTTGTCGCTCCTCGCTCACTCCGTAGGCTCCCTACAAAGGTGTTCCCCCCCTTCTGCAGGTGTGCGAATGGGCGTGGCCGCCAAGTCGGACCGTCCGGTGATAATTAATGTTAATGGATCTCGGGTGTTAAAAATCCTCCCCTTTAACCCTCTCCTTTACCATTTAAAAAAAAAAAAAAAAATCACCCCTTTTCCCATAAGACCTCGCCTAAAAAGTGAACCTGTTGCCTGTTAACATCAAATGTAAAACTACAAAGCTCTCTGATGATTTATTCAAGCGCATGCTCGTTAACTGATGCTGCCACGCAAAATGTGATTTTTAAATGCATTTTGATTAATTTTTAAATACTACATTTGTAGCGCTAGTAATGTAATGTTATTGACGTTAGTAACTGTAATTAAATTACATAGTAAAGTGTTATATTAAATTATAATAAATTAAACAGTAAACATTAGGGCTAAATTAAATAGAAAAAAAAATTCTCAAAATATTTAAAGAGGACGTCTACTGCGAAGTGAAATTCTTTATTCTTTGTTAATAGGGTTGGGTCAGAGCGCAGGGTCAGTCACGTTTGCACCCCAGGAGCGGACAGAGTTAAGGGCCTTGCTCGGGGAGCTGGTGCTCAAACCACCGACCTTCCGATCAGGAACTTAACACACAGTGCCAGCACTGCCCCGGTGCATTATGGCAGCAGTGGGGTTCGAACCCACACCTTCAGAGAGACTGGAAAGTACAACGTGTTGTTTCTTTAAAACCTCATAAACTCTGATTCCTGGTGACCCAGTTGTTTCATTCTTGCAAAATTTGAGGTACACAGACTATCACAAACATGAAAAAGCTCTATTGTGTGTGTGTGTGTGTGTGTGTGTGTGTGTGTGTGTGTGTGTGTGTTGGATCAGTCTGTCCCAGACAAACCCCCATGTACAAGCTTTCTGTTTCCAGCTGTGGAAAAACATTCCTTTACCTGCACAGAGATTTTACACACACACACACACACACACACACACACACACACACACACACACACACTGTGCAAGTGATGACAAACACTTTTGTCGATGTCAAGCCGGCTGAGAATGTGTGTCATGTTGCGTGAGGTTTCCACTGTGCCATGTCCGACCAGAGTGTGTGTGTGTGTGTGTGTGTGTGTGTGTGTGTGTGTGTGTGTGTAAATTCCATGTGCAGTTACACAAATATTTTTCTGCACCTGGAGATAAAGAGATTGCTCATGGGGTTTCTTTTGGAATAGTCAGATCAAACACACACACACACACACACACACACACACACACACACACACACACACACACACACACACACAGCACTCACCTTTGACATACAAGCTGTCAGTCAAACAGAACTGGGTCAGTAAGTCTGGACAGTACAGCATCACTTCTCTTTAAAAATATTCTCGTCTTTTTTCTCCCTAAATTATCTTTATTTCATGAAGTAAGAATTTTACATCCACAAAAAAATCATAGTTTTTTTTTACTTTTATTTTAACTTTTATAAACCTCGTGCCCTTTTTGTGAGTTATTTAATGCTTAATCGTAGGAAATGTCTGTTTTTTTTACGAACCTTCTGTCTGTGGAATTACAGAGAAAAACGTCGCGGCTCTCTACAACGAGGGAGAGAGAGAGAGAGAGAGAGACAGAAAGGAGAGAGAGAGAGAGAGAGAGAGACAGAAAGGAGAGAGAGATAGAGAGAGAGAGAGAGGAGAAGGAAAGTAAGAAAAACTGACTCCTTCATGTGTTAACATTCACTTACCCTCTTAAAGAAAGACAAAAGGAACTCTTTACCTGATCCAGAAAAAACTAACAATTAACAAAATGACAAAACAGACAACAAGTTCACAATATCTACATTCAAAGACAGAAATAAAATAATTATTTGATGTATTAAAGATAGACAAATAGATAGATAGATAGATAGATAGATAAAACAAAATGACTTCACAATCTCTGGTTGTTAAAGAAAAAAAGAAAACTGAAATGACAGAAAATCAGTCTTCATCTCTACATGTTAAAGAAAGGAAGGAAAGACATCACTTTCATATTGAAGATAGATAGATAGATAGATAGATAAAGAAAGAAGCCATAAAAAGACAAAAGAAACAATGTTCACAAACTCTGTACCTGTTACAGCTAAAAGAAAGAAAGAAAGAAAGAAGAGACAATATATCCCTTTCTTTCTTAAAGATAAATAGACAAGCAGACAAATAGAATGATAGATAGACAGACATATACATAGATAGATAGATAGAGATTGAAACAGAGATGGAGAGACCAAGAGAAAGAAAGAAAGAAAACTGAAATGACAGAAAATCAGTCTTCATCTCTACATGTTAAAGAAAGGAAGGAAAGACATCACTTTCATATTAAAGATAGATAGATAGATAGATAGATAGATAGATAGATGAAGAAAGAAGAATCCATAAAAAGCCAAATGAAACAATGTTTACAAACTCTGTACCTGTTACAGATGAAAGAAAAAAAAGAAAGAATCTCTTTATCTACTAAAGACAGACAGATACAAATAAATGAAAGGAATAAAAATAACTTTTCCCCGTTAAAAAAAAAAAGGATAAATGAATAAATAAACATCACACTGAAATGAAGTGCTGGAGACTTGTTATGAAATTAAACCCGTGTTAATGAATGAAGAGCTTCTGACCAATCAGGATGCAGAGTTCCACAGCATCATGTATCTAAACCCAGCTCTGTGTGAATTCCAGAAATGAGGCTCAGGATAATTCACCCTCTCAGCTCTGTTGTCTCTCTACACACCAGCCATCAGGGGGCAGTGTTGACCCACAGCCCCACTGAGTGGACGTCACACTCACGTTCCCCTAAATAATGTGCGCTCTGTATAAATAGCGGCTGCGGGTTAATTGGCTGCCGGGGTGCTTAACCGGACTGGGTGTCACTGATTGGGTTTTAAGCAGCAGAGCTGATCGCTGTGGTGGAAAAATGCCTAATGAATTTTCATGGCTCAGGTAACATGTCCTCCATGTGGCTCGCTCTTAACATGAACGAGCAACCTTTTCCTTTATCTCGACAGGCATGGAGATTAACTTCAACACGCCATCCAGAGCCGTTTAATACTCACGTGTGCGCGGTGACGCGGGGTGGAGATGCGGGGTGGCTGGCGCCCATAAATCAGCAGGACGGGGGTAAATGTGACGAGGGGTTTCATTGGAAATGAATCCATGCATGTACGGGTGTGTCTCATACATCAACACTATATTTAAAGTTAAATGGATTAAATTATGTTCATTCTTGTTATGATGTAAATCAATAGTTTAGGATTTTTGGCAGGTTAATATCATCCACCGAATGTTCTAAAAGTTGAAGCTATTATGCACAATTCACTTTTAATCATGTTTTTTTTTACTCTGTTGTGACCTCATATGGGAATAGACTTTCCCCCAGCTTGTAGCTCAACAGTAGCCCTTTAAGATATTCAGAAGAGTAAATGCAGTGACAGTTTGTGAGAGTATTTCAACTGAAGCAGTAACAGTAAAACATAAGTAATGTTTTAACTTGTTAAAGGAACAGTAACATATGGGACCTTTAAACTCCAATCTCAGGACTTTCCCAGCCAAATATTACAATATAAAGAAAGTAAAATAATGTTTTGAATGAAGCAATATTAAAATCTCTCAGCGTTCTTAATCCCCAAGGTCCTACAAACAGTCCAAAGGAGCATAAGTATAAAAAAAAAAAAAACATCCTTCTTCATTCTTAAAAAAAAACCTTTGTCCACATGAAAATTGTAAAAACATGCTGTCAAGAGTATGCCAAACCAACAGGTGGCGATATAACCCTATATGTAAAGCTGCAACTCTGGCCAATCAAAAGCCTGAAAATGGGTTTAGCTCATATCAAGGAGAAACATCTGCTTCTGTACCAAGTACCAAGGCATGCAGTTCCTTGACTGTCCACTGGGAGGGGGGTCCAAAAGTGAGTCAATCCCCCAAAATTAAACGTTTGCTGCCTGGCGCATAAACAATTTTAATCTGCATAGCTAGATTTTCTATTCATGTAGCTGATTTGAGTGACAGCTACTTTGCAGGTGTCAAACTGCTAGCGATTTACTTTGCATCACTTTAGCTAACCAGCTACCTGGAATCATTGTAATTTAACTTATGACAAGCAGTTGACACGGGACGACGTGTAGGATATGGATGACGCGGTTCAATCGAATGCAACGTAACATTAGCATATAAATTAATGTTAGCCACCTAAACGTTTTTGCTAAGCCGAAGCTAACTAGCTAGCTAGATTGTGGTAATTGATGTACAGTAAGTATGTGTGTCCAAATGACAGCCAGGCTTAGCGGGACACATTTACCCGTTTATGGATTAGCCGCGTTTAAGCGACGTCAGCTCCTGGTGACCAGAGCTCCTACAGCTTCAAAACCGTACAGATCTTATACAGTATGGATCACACTCCGAAGTCAAGAATGAGAAATACTGTCTCACATATTGTACTATTATGAGCCAAAAGATTTTCTGTCCACACATCAACACTGAGAACCGAATAATATTTCTGAAAATGTATTATCCTGGAAGGTGTTTTGGATTGTTTAAGTGATTATATATAAAAAAAAAAACTATGTACATATGGACTATGCATATATATATATATATATATATATATATATATATATATATATATTTTTTTTTTTTTTTTAAAGATGCAAAGAAGAAACATAGCAACATTCCTAATTGAGTTTTGTAATCACTGATCCAGCCCTTGGTCCAACCATGAAATCTTCAGCTCCTAAATTTTAAAGTCCTTCAAACTAGACTTGTTAACTGGAGTCACCATTACTGTTATTATTATCATGACATCATTCAAGTGCACTCAGACTTTCATTCCACTGATTGAAAGAAAAGTTACAGGCCTGTAAACAAGAATCTTGTCGTCACAATGATTTATGAGGAAGTAACAGCATTGCAGGTTTAGTCGCACTGGTGGCCCAGTGGTAGGTTTCTCACCTGCCATGTTGGAGGCCCAGATTCAATTCCCGCCCAAACCCCAGTCACTGGATACCCAACCCTGGATAAAATGGCAGGGCAGTGCCAAGCTGCCAAGTTAAACCTGTGCCAAGTTGTGTGTGCGGATCAGATGGTCCGCTGCAGCGAAAGTCCAACAGCAACAGACCTTTGCAGGTGTGTCTAATAATGATTGACACGATGCTGTTTAAATATCAAGAAACACTGCAGATTTGTAAAAATTATTATGTTACATAATTTTCTGCATTTTTCTTCTACTAGTAAGACATTAAATGAAACAATACAATATAATTAGTAATTCCCCCTTAAATCACTTTAATTAATAATAATAAAAAAAAAATTTTTACTTCTAATGCGACATAATTAAACGTGTTAATCAGTCACTCGCGCATCGTCTACAACACTTTATTTACATTTAGGCTCTTGGCAGACGCTCTTACCCAAAAGTGCTTAGTTTCCATCATTGGATAGGTTTATCCGGACTGTAGGAGGAAACCGGAGAACCCGAAGAAAGCCCACCAGGCTCAGGGAAAGCATGCAAACTTCATTCACTTCATGGTGTAGTGGTTAGCACTGTCGCCTTGCACCTCCAGGGTCTGGGTTCGATTCCTGGCCAGGTTTGACTCCCCTCTCTGTGTGCAATGAGTTTGCATGTTCTTGGTGGGTTTCCTCCGGGTACTCCGGTTTCCTCCCACAGTACAAAGATATGCAGATTAGGCTTATTAGCGTTCCCAAATTGCCCATTGTGTGTGTATGTCTGTGTGCCCTGTGATGTATTGGCACCCTGTCCAGCCTCCTGTTATAGGCCATGACCCTGAATACAGGATAGAGCAGTATACAGTAGATGATGAGTGGTAAGTTAGAAAATAATAAGGTGGTTAACATCTTTTTACTTTCTGCAACATTTAATGTAAGTAAAATGTAAAAAAGTATGTTTTTAAGTTTTAAGTTTATAAAAATTGTAATCATTGGCTACAAAAATAAATGAATAAATAAATACACTGGCCCACTTTGCTGTTAGTCAGAATAATTGGTTATTTTTTTCAGCTCACCCCTAACTGTATTTTATTCTTTGCTTCTTGTATTATTTAGATTCAGCACAACCTCAGCACATGAGATAAACACTTCTACAGACAGGTCCATAAAATGATCATTACTGCTCACTAAACCTTACTGGCTCGGTTTCAGGAAACGATTTTTGAATCGATTTTCAGTATAAAAATGCATTGCCGAGGACAAACAATCTATTGGGGTTTGCTAGTGTTAAAATCATAACTGATACAATAAAGCGTTTTAGGGTTTTCATAAAAGCAATTAGTCTGATTTTATTACTTCACTCATTTCTATATCATCATCATGTCATTTTTATGTTCAGCTTTTATATAGTAAGTAATTGTTATGGTGTATAAGGAACAATTGCCTTTGGGAGGTGCTTTTATTCTACGATACCCTTGTGTTTTATTTAATTTAATCAATACCTGTTAAGCCCTGATGTGCTGTCATGTTGTTTAATATACACCGCCCATCCAAAAAAAAGTCACCACCTGGATTTAACTAAGCAAATGGGTAAGAGTCTTCTATTAGATAATATCTGCAGTGATTAATATGATTCAGCTGGCAACAACATATTTAACCCCAACTGATGCAGTGAGGAATCAGTATCAGAAGACGTATCATGTGGTCGTGGCAAAGATGTTACTCTGTTTCAGAAGGGTAACATTGTTGTCTTGCACCAAGCAAAGAAAATAACTAAGGAGGTTGGTGAGACTACTAAAATTGTGGTGGGTGCATTATTAAAACCTGGAAGTATAGTGGTGAATAATCATATTGAAGGAAGAAATATGGTCAGAAAAAAAATGTCCTGATCGTGAATGGTGAAATCAAATCGTACAATCTACAGTATGTTTAATAGTGAAATAGGAGCATTTTCACTCCCACAATACGAAGAAAACTCATGGGATTGGGACTAAACAGCTAATTGGAAAGATGATTCAATTTACTAGGAAGCATAAAGAATGGACTATGGAGCATTGAAAAAAGGTCATGTGGTCTTATGAGTCCAGGTGTACCCTGCTCCAGAGTGATAGGTTGGGGAAACAGGGAAAAAAAAAAAAAAAAAAAATATATATATATATATATATATATATAGTCTACCAAATAAATAAATAGTCATACAGATAATAAATTTTTAATGTTTATAAATAATCTGTATTCATATGTATAATCATATGTTGATAGGCTCTATTTATTAAACACATTTACTGCCACTGCCATAGACGTCCAAATAAAATAAGCCAGATTAGGTCAAATGTTGAACGTCAAAATGACGTCCAAGTTGGGTCATGGTTGGACGTCCAAATAGTGGACCTAGTTTGGACATCGAAATGACGTCCAAAAAAAATAAGCCAGATAAGGTCAAATGTTGGGTCATGGTTGGACGTCCAAATAGTGGACCTAGTTTGGACGTCCAAATGACGTCCAAAAAAAAAAAGCCAGATTAGGTCAAATGTTGAACGTCAAAATGACGTCCAAGTTGGGTCATGGTTGGACGTCCAAATAGTGGACCTAGTTTGGACATCGAAATGACGTCCAAAAAAAATAAGCCAGATAAGGTCAAATGTTGATCGTCGAAATGACGTCCAAGTTGGGTCGTCAAAATATTGGACCTAGTTTGGGTCATGGTTGGACGTCCAAATAGTGGACCTAGTTTGGACATCGAATAGATGTCCAGAATTGGTCGTGAATCGACGGACCCAATATAGACATGATCTGCACGTTTATCCAACGTCCAATGTTTAGTAAGATGCACAAAAAATGAGATCAGCTGATTATCTAAATGACCTGTTTTTTTTTATTAATAGATTCTTTTTCTTTCCTGGTGGCTCTGGCATATTCCAAGATGATGATGCCAGGATTTATCAGGTTTAAACTATGAAAAAGATGTTCAAGGAACATTAAGCATCATTTTCACACATGGATTGTCCACCACAGAGTCCAGACCTTAATCCAATTGAGAATCTAATCTTAACACAGTAACAAAAATCTTCAAAAGAAATCAACGCAAATCTGGAAGGAAATAAAAGTTGTAACATTGTAACTTATCTGCTGTTTAAATCAAGCATGTTGGTAGTGTAACTCTACCTTTATTCTATTCAACACAGTCTCCATTACAAGAAATGCATTTAAATCCTTTTTGAAAGTTAATGAACTTTTTTTTTGTCAAAGTTAATTAACTCCCTCTCTAAGGTTTGTCTTCATTGTTGGTTTCCTCTTCTTTAAACGTCTTCATCCATTAGTGTACATTGCTCTTGTCAGTGGTTTCATTTTTGTAAACATTCTGTAAAGCAGTGGGATCAATTGACCATTGGGTTCAACAATGTCACAAATGCATGGCTTGTGATGGAGACAATGTTGAATAGTACTTTTGTTTAGAGGAAGATCTACTGCACCACCATAACCCATGCCAGTTAATAAAGTTAGGCCCATTTTTGCAGCCCTCATATTATTAGATGTTTCCTATTAACCTGCTTCGTGTTCCTCATCGTTTAAAAAAGTAAGAGTAACAGCTATTGAGGTGTATTTGCCGTTTGTCTCTTGTACATTTCTGAATCACTCCATGGCTTTCCATTAGTCTATTTGCCTGTCGGACGTTTCAAAAACAGTGTATTTAAATGGAGCGCCAGTGCAATTCGGCGTGTTTGGGAGGAAAAGAAAAATCCATTAGTACCCACAGAGAGCCAGCTGCTTTGTGTTAGCGCAGCAGCTAAATCAGGTCTCTGAGAGCGTCTTGCTAATTGACGTGCCTAATGTTTGACAGTGCAGAACTGATATCATTAATCAGTAAGTCTGAAACAAGAAAACCCAGATACCAAAAGGTGGACGATACTTTAAAACCTCAGTAGCCGTTTTAATTACTCCAAGGAGCACTTATTGCCACGAACACTTCCTTACTTCCTGTTTAGCTCTGTTTCCCAATTAAAGTATGCACCTGGGTCTCGTTTCAATGTAATTAGTCTCATTGAGTATTGAGACCCAAATGCTAAAAGAAATGGCTGGTCATAATTAGAATGTCTAACAGGGACTAGAAATGATTCTAACTAGCTTTCTTGCTAGCTAATGTTGTCATATTTATCATTTAAAAGTCGGTTTTAATACTTGCCAAAGACAAACGATTACAAATATATCGTTGCATTAATAGGGAGTGTAGGTTTCTTAAAAAAACAACAAAAAAAAACAGGTAGGGGGATTTATTAGCTTTTAGCAATTAGCTGATTAGCAAGCAGACTTTAGGCTAGTTATCAGGCACAATCTTCTCAAACCAATCAAACAATTTATCTCCATCATGGAACCTCTATAGTCTAACTACGGACTGTGGAGGCTAATCATGACCATTGTATTTATTTCAATTTTTACAACCGTGGTAGGACCTCCAGTAAACATTTACACACTACAGACAATTTGGGAAATTTTGCAGACCTGATGCGGGAATCGAACCCAGACCCTGGGTGACCACTACACCACTGTGCTGCCATAATATGCTTAAATAATGTGATTCTATAAAGAATATAAAAAAATCTCCTTATTCTTTTTTTAGAAAGGGAAAAGCAACTAGTGATACAAAAATTAACATTTTTTTTACCCTTGCTTAATAGTCATCTTGTTTCCATACAGATATTTCCTATAACTCTTAAACTGAGGAATGTCATTAGCATTCATTATTTATAGCTAAATGCTACTTTTCTAGTTCAGTGTTAGCATGTTATTATGGGCTGTGCTAAGGGTAAGCACCAGCCCCTTTGCCCCTTGGTGTCCAAGTTGCCCCTTTGTCAAGACATTATATATTTATTTAGTTATTTTCATCCATCCATACAATCATCCAGCAAGCTCTGTAGCCCAACTAGGGACCATGGAGGCCAATGGGGACCATTATATTTATTCCCATTTTTACGACTGTGGTGCATGTTCACATACGAACAATTAGGGGTACAATTAGCCAATTAGGGACCTGGAGCCTATCCCGGAAGGCTTAGGGCACGAGGCAGGGTACAACCTGGACAGGGTGCCAATCTATCGCAGGGCACACACACACACACGCACACTACAGGCAATTTTGGAACGCCAATTAGCCTAACCTGCATGTCTTTGACTTTAGGAGGAAACCCAAGAAGCATGGAGACATTGCAAACTCCATCCTCATATACCCGAGGTGGGAATCGAACCCGGATCCTGGAGGGACACCTCTGTGCCGCCATTTATTTATTTATTTATTTAATGAAGGTCTATATGTGGTCTTTAACAAGAAGAACATTTAATAATTTTTTTAAAAATTGCTCTAAATAAAGTCTCCTGGCTGCCGTCAGTCAGGTAACGTAACATGATGACCTTTAAACTTCTCGTGACTGGCCCTAGTTAAGAGAGTTGTAGTTGCCAGGACACCGCAGGCAGACGCTCAGTGGGAGACAATGTTTCGTATTAATTAACATTACATTTGTGTAAAATGAAGAAAAGCATGAGTAGGTTTTAACAGAAGCCTTGATTCTATACTGTATATAGTCTAGACTTCTATAACCTTCTATAACTTTAACTTTACCTTTTAATTTGTATATACAGTATAGTCTTAACTCTCCTATTGTCATGGTTCAAAATGATTTGTGTGAATAATAGGCCACTGAGTGACAGCAACCCCTACTTCTGCCAAAATACATATACCCCAAAATACAGTAGCAATAATAAGCATTTTATTAAAATATATTAATTCTCTGACATATTCTCTCATTGCTTAAGGTGGGTTTATTATTGATTGGGTGCAAGGAATGTTAATTATGCTTTATAACAAGAATAGATTAGGATTAGTGTTCTTAATGTTCTGTCCATGCTTAAGAGTTTCCTGCTACAGTCCGAAGACATTCATGGTAGGCTAATTGGCATTTCCAAACTGCCCGCGGTGTGTGAGTAAGTGTGTGTGCTTCTGCCCTGCGATGAATCGCCACGATGGATGTACCCTGCCTAGTGCTCCGAATCCCTTGAGATTGGCATTCCAGGCCTCCCGTGACATTGTACAGGAAGCCATATAGAGATTGAGTGAGAGAAAGTGTGGCAAAGTGCGCCTCATTCCTAGATAGAGTGGAGAGTGTTAGTTTAGATGAAGGGCTGGAGTGAACGAGAAAGAGAGTCATTAAACCACAGCCAGGAGAAAGAGTGCAAGGAAAAGCAAGCCAGGAGACATGACGGTGGTTGGGGTGAAAGAGGGACGTCCGTTTAAATGTGTTGGCTAGAATTCAGCAGGTTTGCTAGAAATTATGTTGGTGTATGGTTTTAAAATCAGGTGCTGCTGCTTAAAAAGGGAGGTTAACTAGCCAGGTTGCAAATATGCCTTTAGCATCATTGTGTTGGCAAAGTTAAGGTTTTATTATACAAAAAAATGTATTGCATGCTGGGGAAAATTACCGAGTTAAAGCTTGCAATAAACTGAGATTATTTGACACGTTAAAAACATTAAGGCTGTGAATGCAATGTCGTTTTCTTCCTTTTCCGACTCGAGGCTCGCTGTTGTGGATGTAACAGCCTTTATCATGGTAACGTTCTCTTCAGTGTGGTAGTACCACTCTTGGCCACTAGTTGTGCTGATCACAGTACTGATCCATTCAGGACCGCAGTGCCTCTAGAGCTTCTGCCACTTCCATGTCTGAAACGTTCATTTATGTGCTTTGTGTCCTTTAGTTTCTAAGGTAGTAAAATCTTAACACTTTACATGATGTTGCATTTTGTTCATCAGCCTTTTAAGGGCATTGAAATTCAGTTATGACTCGCTCAAGTGGAATTAATACAGCAGTACCTAATACAGTATATGTCCCAGAGTATAAATAGGTAAAAAAAAAAGTTTTAAATATTAATGCAATAAAATATATATTTTTTTGGGAGCATCGCAAATTGAGCATGCACTATATGTAACATGGCACATTAGGATTCACATAATGTCACATGACCAGAGAGCTTACAAAGGATGCTACTGTCTGTATGTAGTCTTTATGAAAAACTACACATTGTTGAAGGAGGTGTTTTTGGACTTTGGAACAGATTATCGTTGTTCAGGGTTTTTTTTTTTTTTTTTGTGCACACAATTCATCACACTGAATAGCTGATTTATGTTTCCATTAAATGATCATGTTAGGAGTTCATGTAATCTTAATGTGTTTACACCCATTGTGACCACAGTGCATGTGCAGCTCTGTTGAAATTGTTCCTTATTCTCCCAGTCCACTCCTTTAGAAATAAATTAGAACTACTACTAATGAAGAAATGTACTGCTTTGTCTTGTGTGTAGGCTGTTACTGCTAAAGAGTGGCCAGTTTATACATACATTAATACATACAGTAGGCTATATGTACGCTCACTGGCCACTTCATTCATTACACCTGTTCAACTGCTTGCTAATGCAAATATTTAATTAGCCAATCACATGGCAACAACTCAATGCATTTAGGTATGTAGACACGGTAAGGATGATCTGCTGTAGTTAAAACCGAGCACTAGAATGGAGAACGAAGGTGATTTAAGTGACTTTTGACATGGTTGTTGGTGCCAGACAGGCTCGAGTGAGTCTTTCTAAAACTGTTGATCTACTGGGATTGTCACGCACAACCAACCCTAGGATTTAGAGAGAATGGTCTGAAAAAGAGAAAATATCCAGTGAGCGGCAGTTCTCTGGGTGAAAATGCTTTATTGATGCCAGAGGTCAGAGGAGAGTGGCCAGACTGGTTTGAGCTGATAGAAAGGCAACAGTAACTCGAATAGTATCTCGTTACAACTGAGGTATGCCTAGGAGCGTCTCTGAACACACAACAGGTCAAACCATTAGTAGACTGTAGATTTAATAGACATAGATTGTCCGTGAAGATTCTCAGTCATCCAAGGCCGGGTTATCTGGGAGTTGGGTCATGTCAACTGGACTTTTTTCCTGTTAGGTGGAAACATTTCACTACTCATCCAAAGAGCTTCTTCAGTCTGAGGAATGTTGGAGAGTTACTCATATTGGTATCCTCCGGGGTCAAAAGGGTCAGAAAAGACTAGCTAGGTGAAGGTAAGAGTAGGAGGGAGAGTTGTTAAAGAGTAGAGGTAGGAAAAACAACAATATCGAGAGATTAAGGAGAGTTGTTAAGGTGTAACGAGTCCTTAAGTGTGCCTGTCCTGATGGACCTGTAAAGAGGTCTTGATCTTTTTGGGGATGGATGGAAGAGCAGCATAAAAAATGGGAGACAGGTTGTGTCTAAGACCTCCACCTCTGCTGAGAGAAGAATTTTCCACCAGCTTCTTTTTCTCCCTCCCTCAAACCATCTATCCTCTCTGTCCTTGAGGCGAAGGTATAGTGCTGATTCAGGCCCTGAAGTGTTGCTCTTTCTGTATTGATACACCTCCTTTTGTAGGGGTTGTTTTGTCTCGCCAGTGTATCACTCTGAACATTGTGTGCACTGCATATATTATATTGTTCTTCAAATGTTTTGGTGTCTTCATGGTGGACTAGTCTCTGTCTCACCGTGTTAGTTGATTTGAAATGAACTGGTATGTAGTGTTTTCTAAAAATCCTTTTTAGCCTCTCTAACACTCCAGCCACATACAGGATGATAAGATTTTTCAGTTGCTGTCTGGGCCTTAGCCCTCTCTGTCGTCCTTCTGTCGGATCTGGAAGCTATTTTGTTGAAGAACCACTTAGGATATCCGCAGGCCTTGAGAGCTGTCTTCAGATGCTTGTATTCCTTAGCTTCTGTGGATGTGGGGATGTTTTCTGTCCTGTGCTGCAGAATCCTGATGGCACCTAATTTGTGTTTTAGTGGATGGTGGGAGTAAAATCGCAAGTATTGGTCTGGGTGTGACTTTCCTGCAGATCTCTATTTTTAGTTTCCCACCATTCCCTATGAGAACTGCACAGTCCAGGAAGGCCAACCCTCCAACTGTCTCTGGTCAACTTGGTGAATCTTAATCTTCACCCAGGTGCCATCTAAATATTTGAACCGATTGGTTGGAAAAGCCCCCAGGATGGAGTTGAGTGCTTTCTTCTCCACTTCCTCCTCATCCAAAATAGGTGGCACTGGGGAGCTCATGACGCAGCCATGCTTCTGTCTGTAGAAGTCACCTTTACAGTATAAGGAGATTAGCTACATCAGTAGAAGACCACATCGAGTACCATTTCTATCAACTAAGGACCAGAAACTGGAGCTACAGTTTGCATGGGCTCACCAAAATTGAACATCAGAAACATTGGAAAACTGTTGCCTGGTCTGTTGAGACTCGGTTTCTTCTGTGACATGCAGATGGCAGGGTCAGAATTTGGTCTAAAGAATATGAAAGTAGAAATCCATCCTGCCTAGTCTAAATGGTTCAGGCTGATAGTAATGGTGTAATAGTTTGAGGGACGTTTTCTTGCCACACTTTGGAGCCATTAGCACCAGTTAAGCACTGTTTAAAAGCCCCATCATTGATGTACGGCCGAGAAACTGCGTGATCTTCTCAATATGGACCAAAATGTCTATGGAATGTTTCCAGCACCTTGTTGAATCCATGCCACCAAGAATTAAGGCAAAAGGAGTCCAGCAGGGTGTACCTATGAAGTGGAGAGGGAGTGTAAATTTGATCATAATGCTCTGGGAAATGACTTAGCTTTGTGGATTGGAACATGTGGAGGAAAGTACAAATTTAGTATAAAAATTCTGACCTCTAATGGGATATGAATTATTTTTCTCTCTAAGATCTGACCTTACGGCTCCACGGGGTTTCGTTTTATAAAGCTCTCCGTTGTGGAGTGGAAGTAATTTTCCCCAGTAAGTTTTTCCCCATATGTGGATGTTTCATTTATTAAATAAGTGCTTTGTCAGAAAATGACAAGTTCCCCCTAACCTTTAGACAAGCTGAAGGTAGCAACCTCTGACTCAAAAAAAAGGAAAGAAAGAAAGAAAGAAAAAGTGCATTGTTAGAATTGTCAGAAAGCTCAGAAACCATTTCTGGCATAAGGAATAAAACCACATGGTGTTGTGCTGTCTTAGGAAAATAAGAAATGATGCAGCATGAAACTGCTGTTTTACATCATGTTCCTTTTACACCACACAGGAATTTGCCCACGCCTTCCATTAAAGACTTTTATTTATTAACAAATTATTCCACAGTTATGTTTTGGTCCACTAATTTGAGCAGTGTTTCAAGAGTGCTTTATTCCTCATTGCCAATGGGTTGGCACCCTGCCCAGGGTATACCCCGCCTCATCCCCTAAGTCCTGTGATAGGCTCCAGGCACCCCATACCCCTAACCCCCCCCCCTGAATAGCGGTATAGACGGTGAGTGAGTACTGAGGCTGTATTTCTGTATATACAGCACACAGGTCCCACCTCTTCGTTTAAGAAGAACCAATCACCTTTAGGAATAAGATGTTATTGGAAAGCACCTTCAGATAATTCAGACATTGTGTGTAAAGCGCTTAGCTCCGTTAGTTAGCATCATTATTAAATCTGTGTTTGTGTCAATCCAGTTATGGTTTCCAAGTGAAAATCTCTTCTTACAGTATATTTGGGAACCGATTTTGAAATTTTCAGGGGTAGAACACATCATGATGCTCCCTGAGTAAGCAGTTATTTTTATGCGCGCTTTATTTCTAAAGCTATCGATCTTTCTTTCATATATTTTTTTCCATGCTCGTGACTACAGCCTCCTTCATTATGGCTGTCTAAGGTTTAGCATTTACAGGAAATGAATAAGACACACACACACACACACACACACACACACATATACATGCATGCAGACAAAGCGTTTCTGACACAAGGCCGGACACTCTGGAGCCGCTCCAGGAAGCGAGCACGAGGTGAGACGTGGCGACTGCGTTCGAAAGGTTACATCGAAAAACACTGATCTGTGGATTAAGTGAAGGATATTAGCCACAGCGTGATAATTAGATCTTTCCAGTTTCACGTAGTCAAAGCGGGATAATGTTCGATGTCAGACATGGTTTGGTCTGTTATTAGCCTGACTCTTTTTTCATTTATCTTTTTTATTCAACACCTGCCTATTCAATCTGTTAAATCTTTTAATTTCCTCCCAGAGATAGACACTACTCGTTATACTGCCCCCCCCCCCCCACCACAGTCCAGTGTGAGATAAGTGATATGATTTGTGATATGAGTAAGTGATTTCTTGCTCCTTTGTTCTGTATATATGTTGCTTTATTAGGAATGTTTTTTATCTTTATCTTATTTTAGTTAATAATTTACCTAAAGCATTTAAATGAAATGGGTGTGTCCATTAAGTCAACTTGGGGGGTAATAAAAGGGAAAATATAAGGTGTGTTCAAGTCAAACAGGGATTTGTGATGAAATTTCTCATCAAAGTGATTGAGAATGAGTTTTACAGAAGACTTCAAGCACAGTACGGTGATGAGACTCTTAGCCGCAGTAAAACATTTAAATGGTGCAAATGTTATTTTAAAAAAGGCCACACATTTGTGAATGTTGATCCTGGATAAGCCATTTCCACCTGTTCGAGCAATTAAAGGAGTTTCTGGGAGGCCAGTGTTTCAGATGTCATGACTCCGGCATAGCGAGGAATCATTTCACCTTGATGGTGTCCAAGCACTAATGAAACATACTAATGGGATATGTGCATTAGTGTAGCAGGGTTTATATGTTTATATAGGGGAAATAGGTGTGTTCTGTTATGCTGCACAATCAAAAGTCCCGGTTTGACTTGAATGCCACTCGTAGGTAATAATTTGGTGGAAATTTTCCAACAATAATATTTTCTTAATTTATTACAGAATCAATTGTCATGCTCATCTCTCATCATTTATTCCGCTTTATCCTGTATTCAGGGTCGCGGGGACCTGGAGCCTATCCAAGAAGGCTTAGGGCACGAGTCAGGGTACAACCCTGGACAGAGTGCCAATCCATTGCAGGACACACACACTCTCGCACACTACGGGCAATTTGGGAACGCCAATTAACCTAACCTGCATATCTCCGGACTGTGGGAGGAAACCGACCAAGCACAGGTAGAACATGCAAACTCCATGCAAACAGAGACGGGAATCGAGCCCTGCCGGGAATCGAACCAAGACCCTGGAGGTGCAAGGCGACAGTGCTAACCACTACACTCTTGAAGCCAAAAAAAGATACATAAGACAAAGACTTGAAAAACTGCTAATTTGACTGTTGCAAACCCCTAACACTGGAGACTCCTTCCAAAAACGGCTGAGGATTTGACTGTTGTCGAGCTGACTCGGTGATAAGATCAGGAATTTCCATCACTGAATGAAATGTCATGTAGAAAGAAGAACAGAAATGAAAGCAGAGGATATGTGTGCAGGGCCCAGCGTGTTTCCT
Source organism: Clarias gariepinus (assembly GCF_024256425.1). NCBI lineage: Eukaryota > Metazoa > Chordata > Actinopteri > Siluriformes > Clariidae > Clarias > Clarias gariepinus. The sequence continues at coordinate 4,104,010 of NC_071123.1, read as the reverse complement.
TGTTGAAGAATTCGAATTACAGAAAGGATGAGATCTCTCTCTCTCTCTCTTTCTCTCTCTATCTCTCTCTCTATCTCTCTCTGTCTCTTCGAGCCCCGGCCCCAGAGTGGCTGTCTTTCTAATTACATTTCACCCAGGCACGTCTGGAAGTTTATGGCTGCAGTTCATTTTGATTAACAGTGTGTTAATACACTAGGAGCGACCATATGAATATAAAGGATGCATAAATATCGCTGCTTTCTCTGAAGCATGCTCCAGAGGCTGAAGATTTCTATCAGTATAAAACCTCTTTTGCAAGTGAAAGCAGCAGTATTTCTGCCTCTCCGATGCCTCCGGATGGATCGGGGTTCTCCGGATCATGTTACGCAGCTTACACGATCTTTCAGCGAACGTGCTGCGTTTCTGATTTTAGAGCCGATGTGATAATCTGATACATTTAATTTGTCAGCTGACTTCATTTTATTGCCACATAATGTTGCTGAGTCTCGACCTGAGCGACTGAAGCAACCCCAGATCATAACACTGTCTCCAGAGACTTGGACAGCGGACACTGTGCATGATGGGTGCATCGCTTCATGTCCTTCCCTTCTTACCCTGACACGCCCATCACTCTGGAATAGGCTCAGTCCGGACTCATCAGGTCACATGACCTTTTTTTATTGCTCCAAAGTCTTTATGCTATAGTATTTATACTCTATTTCGGAATTAAGCTTTTTTTTTCTTATCTGTTTAGTCCCAATCCGGTTCCAGTACCATGCAACATCACCAAGTGTTTAAATGACCTCCATTCATGATTTTTCTTTTGACATCGTTCGTTTCACACTATTTATTCTTCCAGGTTTTCATAATGTGTTGAAGGGTCCTTAACCCAGTTCCAGTCATTTCAAATCTCCTAGGGAGAGTTTTGCTTGATGCCCCTCAATAGTAATAAATAGTGATTTCTTTTTGTTTTGTTTTGTACAGTATATAATAAAGCTATGTGTGGGTTCTGTAGTGTAATCTTCTGTGTTATTTTAAAATGGATAGTTCTGTTTTCCCCTCTTGCCCCTGCGATCACCAGCCCTGGTTTGGTACAATATGGGCCATGATGTGAGAAAGTATTTCTCTACAGTATAACTGTATATATATTGTTAATAAACATGACGATTCCATGTGCATGGGCCTACAGCAATGCAGTGCAGGATGATATTCAATCCTCGGGCACATCATTTGTAAAGGAAGAAACATTTGCTGTTTTCCTCGACAAAAAAATGGCATTGATGAGGATTCTTTATCAATGACATGTTCCCTAATACGCATTCATTCGATCTGTCATTCTGCCATTACGATTATGAATTATGATTTCTCGCTAATGATGATATATAGAATAAACTCTGATTTACAGTTTAAATAAAAAATAACATTGAATTTCAATTCTACGGCTTTGTTTAATAAGTCCTGATTACTTTTTATAAATATATTATATACTGTACTGTATTTTAATACTAAATATTTAATAGTCATATATTAATCTCAATTCCCAAAATGAAAATTAAAAACTTTATTTATTTCTTTATTGTAACGGATCTTTTACAGCCCACCTGCAGTACCATCACACGGCCCAAACCTTACGGAAATACTTTGATAAATAATGTTATAACACTCCAAGAAATGCATAGCCTAGCTTTGAGGTGAACAGATTTTTAGCAGCTAAGCATGTTTAGTAGATCATTAGTAAATGCGTATTAGGTAACATGTCATCGGTCAACACACTAGACGTAACGACCTGCAGGGAAACGTGCATTTTGTTGCTCTGTAATTATGAGCCGGATTGCATTAAGCAGGAACAGATGTAAAGCCAGCTGGCAGCGGCCCATTCAAGGTGAGGTTAGCACAGGACACGGAGAAACATTGCTATTCTTTTACCTTCTTCTTTTTCTCCCTGATGCCACGCTGCGTAGAGAGGAGAGGGGAGAGAGAGAGCGAGAGACCATGAATAAGTCATACGGCTGCACATGCAGTTCACGTGACCCGCACGGCTGAAAGAGATGTTAATTAACGGCCATATTGTGTCACTCGGCTGCCCTGGCCACGTTCCCGAGCTTGCAAGGTCGTTAGCCGCGAGCCACGTGTACAGCCTGGTGAATGTCAGCTGGAGTTTATACACTGTCAGGGTTGAGACCTCAGATATCAACTGGTGTGGTTTACAGGATTCACTCCAAGGGAGGTCGCTAATAAAGATTCCTGGAAACGTACTAAATGAAGAGGTGTACACTAGCAAGCAACAAGACCACCATGACGCTTGTAGTTTGGAGATATGGGGTATTACTACTATGATGAAGAAGATGATGATGATGGAGCATTGGTAATATTGGATGGAGCATTGCTAATATGATGATGATGACGATGTTAATGTTGATGATGGAGATGATAAAGATAATGATGTTGATTGAGATGATAAAGATGATGATGATGATGATGAAGATGATGGGGATGATAATGTTGATGATGAAGATGATGATGTTGATTTATGATGATGATGGGGAATTGCTAATATGATGATGATGAGGATGATGATGATGATAATGATAATGATGGAGATGATGTTGATTGAGATGATAAAGATGATGATGATGGAGCATTGGTAATATTGGATGGAGCATTGCTAATATGATGATGATGATGACGATGATAATGTTGATGATGGAGTTGGATGATAAAGATGATGATGATGTTGGGGTTAATTGCTAATATGATGATGATGATGATGATGATGGTGATCATGTTGATGATGATGATGGGGAATGGCTAATATGATGATGATAAAGATAATGATGTTGATGTTGATTGAGATGATAAAGATGATGATGATGATGATGGAGATGACGATGATGAAGATGATGGGGATGATAATGTTGATTATGAAGATGTTGATGTTGATTGAGATGATAAAGATGATGATGATGATGATGGAGATGACGATGATGAAGATGATGGGGATGATAATGTTGATTGAGATGATAAATATGATGATGATGATGATGATGATGATGGGGAATTGCTAATATGATGATGATGATAAGGATGATGATGATGGAGATGATGATGATTTAGATAATAAAGATGATGATGATGATGATGGAGATCATGATGATGAAGATGATGGGGATGATGATGTTGATGATGAAGATGATGATGTTGATTGATGATGATGATGATGATGGGGAATTGCTAATATGATGATGTCATGTTGATGATTATGATGATGATGGAGATGATAATGTTGATGGATGACGATGAGGAGATGAGATGAGGTTGCTAAAATGATGATCATAATTATGATGAAGGTGAGGCATTGTTATGATGATGATGATGATGATGATGATGATGAAGAATTGTTCATTTGGATTTGTTGATTTAAAGTGTCGTACTAAATTTACAATTTATTGACTTACAGCACTTGTTATTGATTGACGCGCAGATGTGTGTGTGTGTGTGTGTGTGTGTGTGTGTGTGTGTGTGTGTGTGTGTTTTAATCAAACCACTGAAGTAGATTGAAAAAATTATTGCAGTTATAAATATGTACACTTTCTATAAACGTCATGGCCAAGAAGCACAAACTTACTGTAAATGCAGTAATACTGTTTATTAGCTGTGTGTGTGTGTGTGTGTGTGTGTGTGTGTGTGTGTGTGTGTGTGTGTGTTAATTAGAGAGGGAGATTGTCTCTTTCTGAAGCTGCTGTCCAGCTGCAGGCCTATTCAAGGAGCCAAGATCTCCTGGGGTACATCCTATAGGAGGTGTGTGTGTGTGTGTGTGTGTGTGTGTGTGTGTGTGTGTGTGTGTGTGTGTGTGTGTGTGTGTGTATAGTGAGATGTTTATGGTGATTGATTTTACAGTGTGCCTGAGGGGTCATGTCTGAACAGGGGTAACACACTCACCCACCTCCCTTACTGTCCCAGGAGTCTGTTGATGTCTCTGATGTTTGTGACACACACACACACACACACACACACACACACACACACACACACACACCTATTTTTAGACCTGCATAGATCTATTTGTCGCTGCTGTAGGCTTCTATTTAATGAAAAAGTAATGCAATGTGTTTGCACACACACACACACACACACACACTGGACACACACTGGACATTACTGGTTAGTGTCCTGAATTTCAGAGACCACCAATTAAAGCTAGGTGTTAACAGAGCAGAGTTCGAGTGGCTCGCTCAGTGTTTGTGCTGCAGCGTACAGTAGTGTGAGGAGTACGGTAAGAGCTTTACACACTCCTCATGTCTAGACACTCAGGCCACGCCCACAAAAACACTTCCCTGCGTAACACACACGACTTCATGTGCAAAGAATATTTCTGCCTTTTCATCTAGAGTGAACGGTAAACAGGTGCATACAGTAATTGTCTACAGTAAAGGATAAACAGGTACACAAGTATGTACAGTAAAGGGTAAACATGTGTGTACAGTAAAGGGTAAACAGGTACACAAGTATGTACAGTAAAGGGTAAACATGTGTGTACAGTAAAGGGTAAACATGTGTGTACAGTAAAGGATAAACAGGTACACAAGTATGTACAGTAAAGGGTAAACATGTGTGTACAGTAAAGGGTAAACATGTGTGTACAGTAAAGGGTAAACAGGTACACGGGTATGTACAGTAAAGGGTAAACATGTGTGTACAGTAAAGGGTAAACAGGTACACAAGTATGTACAGTAAAGGGTAAACATGTGTGTACAGTAAAGGGTAAGCAGGTACACGGGTATGTACAGTAAAGGGTAAACATGTGTGTACAGTAAAGGGTAAACAGGTACACAAGTATGTACAGTAAAGGGTAAACATGTGTGTACAGTAAAGGGTAAACATGTGTGTACAGTAAAGGGTAAACAGGTACACGGGTATGTACAGTAAAGGGTAAACATGTGTGTACAGTAAAGGGTAAACAGGTACACAAGTATGTACAGTAAAGGGTAAACATGTGTGTACAGTAAAGGGTAAACATGTGTGTACAAAGAAGGGTAAGCAGGTACACGGGTATGTACAGTAAAGGGTAAACGTGTGTGTACAGTAAAGGGTAAACAGGTACACAGATATGTACAGTAAAGGGTAAACATGTGTGTACAGTAAAGGATAAACAGGTACACAAGTATGTACAGTAAAGGGTAAACATGTGTGTACAGTAAAGGGTAAACATGTGTGTACAGAGAAGGGTAAGCAGGTACACGGGTATGTACAGTAAAGGGTAAACATGTGTGTACAGTAAAGGGTAAACATGTGTGTACAGTAAAGGATAAACAGGTACACAAGTATGTACAGTAAAGGGTAAACATGTGTGTACAGTAAAGGGTAAACATGTGTGTACAGTAAAGGGTAAACATGTGTGTACAAAGAAGGGTAAGCAGGTACACGGGTATGTACAGTAAAGGGTAAACATGTGTGTACAGTAAAGGGTAAACAGGTACACAGATATGTACAGTAAAGGGTAAACATATGTGTACAGTAAAGTGTAAACAGGTACACAAGTTTGTACAGTAAAGGGTAAACATGTGTGTACAGTAAAGGGTAAACAGGTACACAGATATGTACAGTAAAGGGTAAACATGTGTGTACAGTAAAGTGTAAACAGGTACACAAGTTTGTACAGTAAAGGGTAAACATGTGTGTACAGTAAAGGGTAAACAGGTACACAAGTATGTACAGTAAAGGGTAAACATGTGTGTACAGTAAAGGGTAGACATGTGTGTACAGTAAAGGGTAAACGTGTGTACAAAGAAGGGTAAGCAGGTACACGGGTATGTACAGTAAAGGGTAAACGTGTGTGTACAGTAAAGGGTAAACAGGTACACAGATATGTACAGTAAAGGGTAAACATGTGTGTACAGTAAAGTGTAAACAGGTACACAAGTTTGTACAGTAAAGGGTAAACATGTGTGTACAGTAAAGGGTAAACAGGTACACAAGTATGTACAGTAAAGGGTAAACATGTGTGTACAGTAAAGGGTAAACATGTGTGTACAGTAAAGGGTAAACATGTGTGTACAAAGAAGGGTAAGCAGGTACACGGGTATGTACAGTAAAGGGTAAACGTGTGTGTACAGTAAAGGGTAAACAGGTACACAGATATGTACAGTAAAGGGTAAACATGTGTGTACAGTAAAGGGTAAACAGGTACACAAGTTTGTACAGTAAAGGGTAAACAGGTACACAGATATGTACAGTAAAGGGTAAACATGTGTGTACAGTAAAGGGTAAACGTGTGTACAGTAAAGGGTAAACAGGTACACAAGTATGTACAGTAAAGGGTAAACATGTGTGTACAGTAAAGGGTAAACATGTGTGTACAAAGAAGGGTAAGCAGGTACACGGGTATGTACAGTAAAGGGTAAACGTGTGTGTACAGTAAAGGATAAACAGGTACACAGATATGTACAGTAAAGGGTAAACATGTGTGTACAGTAAAGGGTAAACATGTGTGTACAGTAAAGGGTAAACAGGTACACAGATATGTACAGTAAAGGGTAAACATGTGTGTACAGTAAAGTGTAAACAGGTACACAAGTTTGTACAGTAAAGGGTAAACATGTGTGTACAGTAAAGGGTAAACATGTGTGTACAGTAAAGGGTAAACAGGTACACAAGTTTGTACAGTAAAGGGTAAACATGTGTGTACAGTAAAGGGTAAACATGTGTGTACAAAGAAGGGTAAGCAGGTACACGGGTATGTTCAGTAAAGGGTAAACATGTGTGTACAGTAAAGGGTAAACAGGTACACAAGTTTGTACAGTAAAGGGTAAACATGTGTGTACAGTAAAGGGTAAACAGCTACACGGGCATGTACAGTAAAGGGTAAACATGTGTGTACAGTAAAGTGTAAACAAGTACACAAGTTTGTACAGTAAAGGGTAAACGTGTGTATAGTAAAAGTACAAAGGTACACTGGTATGTACAGTAAACAGGCGTGTATAGTAAAAAATAAACAAGTACACAGGTATGCACAGTAGAGATTAAACAGGTAAACATGTGTGTCCAGTAAGGAGATAAACAGGTGTGTACAGTAAAGAGTAAGTCTGTGGCCCTGTTACACTGCAGGAGGAATGTAGTGCGGCTCATCAGCAACAACCATGACATCATCCAAAGAGAAACTGCTCTCAGACAGGTGCAAGGACAGCATCTGTCTCGTAACATTGCTAAGACATTAGAGACGTTTGTCTTAGCAGTGCCTGCACTTTCCCATCCCTGACTCCTTCTACAGGACCAGCTGCATTACTGTCCGGTACAGGAACTGTCACCGTCTATGACACTGACCTCATGGTCCATCCACTGGAGTTGTCGCTGACGCTTCCCAGTCTTCCCATAGACCACCGTCCAGCCTGAAGTCTATACTCTACACCCTGCTACATCAATTCATCTCCCCTGTCCCCTACATCTACTGTAAGAGGCTGAAATGACAGTAAAGTCTATTCGACTTGAATGAACTCGAACATGATCATGGCGTATCTCTGTAGTCGAGGAGGAGAGAAGACGGAATGATTGTGAGAAGATTCAGATTCAAGATTAAAAGAACTTCATTAATCCCAGAGGGAAATTGCTGAAGACGCATACAGAGTGACCATGAGTGTAATAAATAAAATCGAGGTGCGTTAATGAGCAGAGAAATGTAAAAGCAATACTGAAGAAGCAGCTAATTAACCATTAGCATTTTAACGAGCTATTGATGTGGTGTTAAAAACAGAACACATAGATGGTGGTATATTTATATCACTCACGCTCTCTTTCTCTCTATTATACAATCTAAAAGCCTTTTGGTGAAAAAAAAAAGCTACTTCATGTCATATAAAACAAGTCAGCAAAGCCAGGATGATATATCTCTGTCTTGGCTTTTGATTCAGTTTTGATTGAGGAAAATCTTTTGGAGCCATTATATAAAAAAATCCCAAGGAAACTAAAGTAAGAATTACACTCGCAATGTTTATTCTTATTTCCTTTCATCCTATATACACTATCCCAAGGTTGGGGGTTCAAATCTCTTTTCATGGAGTTTGCATGTTCTCCCAGGTTCTCCGAATTCCACCCAAAGTCCAAAGACATGCCGCCAAAGATTGGCGTTTCTGAATTGCCCGTGGTGTGTACAGTAAGTGTGTGTGTGCTCCAGATTCTACCCCCAAGACAAGACGTCTTGCACCCTGGGATAGCCTTCAGGCCCCCAGCGATTGATCCTACACAGTATATGCGCTATAGGAGGGTGTTGGCTATATCACCCACCCTGTTGTTGATTACTTTCCTATCACAGCACCACCATTGTGTTTTATCAAACACAACTCTTTTAATACATCTCGGCTCTCTGACAGGTCTTTTTGGAAAAGCCATAATAAAGAGACTGACAATCTATCTAACCTCCTGTCTGAGGATTATTACAGCAGTTCTGCCTTCATTCTGCTTAACACCGCATCAGCTCTGACAGCCGGCGTCAGGACAAGATGACATTTCTCATCTTGTCTTATTTTTACAGCAGACAGCAAACATCGTCTGTCACATTCGGTTACAATCCAATTTAAATAGAGCATCACAGGAAGCTGAAACTGAGCTCTTTTTTGTTTAGTGTTTTTGGTAAGAATGAGCTGCAGGGAACCATCAGCCTCTGTTTATAGTAATACAGAACGCAGGCCAGGACATGACACGTTTCACTGACTTGATGATGGGTTTGTTACGCTTCGTTCCCGGCAGCATCGATATAAAACTTTCCCAACAAGTATACATCACTTTATCTTTGTCCTTTTTCTTTTTTTTTTTGATCTGACATGTTTTGGCTTTTAACGCATTCTTTCTGTGCTGGAATCTATGTACTTTATTATTTGTTAATTAAGTAGCATCCAGGCTAGCTAGTCAAGCGTGGTGTGTGTGATGAGTGTGTGTCACTTTTAAAATAAACTCCAGAACAGGAGCAGACTGTTCAGATAAAATGATGTACTTGCAGCTGAGTGACGGCAGAACCCTGGCTCACACCTTTACCTGGTTAAATATCACGGTGGAGTTTTAAAGGATTAGATGTCATGCACAGAGGCCACGCCTCCTTTTTTATTTCATGTGACACAATGAGGCCACGCCTCCTTTTTTAGCTGGCACAAAGAAGCCACACCTCCTTTTTTTGGAAATAAGACAGACAAGGATACCACACCCGCTTTTGTCACTAATGAACAAATAGGCCACACCTCTTTTTTTTGAAGCTGAGAGACAGAAGCTACACTGGCTTAAGTCATATAATAAAAAAAACCGACACATCCTTTCTTAAGAATGACAAAGATGTGAAAATGAAAAAAAAGTGGCCTCATGTCTTTTTTTGGAATTGACACAAAGAGGCCACACCCCCTTTTATCACTGATGAACAAAGAGGCCACACCTCATTTTATGGAAATGACAAAAAGAAGCCACACCTCCTTTTGGAACTGACACAAAGAGGTCACACCCCCTTCTTTCACTGACAAACAAAAAGGCCACACCTCCTTTTTTTTAAATGACAAAGATGCCACACCCCCTTTTCTGGAACTGTCACAAATTGGCCACACCTCTTTTTTTGAAAGTGACACAAACAGGCCCCACCCCTTTTTGTCACTGACATACAATAAGGCCACACCTCCTTTTTCTAAATGACAAAGAGGCCACACCTCCTTTTGGAACTGACACAAAGAGGTCACACCCCCTTCTTTCACTGACAAACAAAAAGGCCACACCTCCTTTTTTTTAAATGACAAAGATGCCACACCCCCTTTTCTGGAACTGTCACAAATTGGCCACACCTCTTTTTTTGAAAGTGACACAAACAGGCCCCACCCCTTTTTGTCACTGACATACAATAAGGCCACACCTCCTTTTTTTAAATGACAAAGAGGCCACATCTCCTTTTGGAACTGACACAAAGAGGTCACACCCCCTTCTTTCACCGACAAACAAAAAGGCCACACCTCCTTTTTTAAATGACAAAGAGGCCACACCCCCTTTTCTGCAACTGTCACAAATTGGCCACACCTCTTTTTTTTTTACAAATGACACAAACAGGCCCCACCCCTTTTTGTCACTGACATACAATAAGGCCACACCTCCTTGTTTGAAAATGACAAAACGAGGCCACACCTCCTTTTTTAACTCAAAAAGAGGCCATACTTCCTTTTCTGGAAAAGACAAAGAGGCCACACCTCCTCGTTTAAAAGTGACAATAAGGCCACACCTCCTTTTTTGGGAAATAATACAGACAAAGATACCACACACCCTTTCTTCACTGACAAAGAGGCCACACCTTCTTCTTTGAAAAATTGACCAAACATAAGCCACACCTCCTTTATTGGAACTGACCCAAAGAGGCCACACCACACACAAAGGCCACGCCTTTTTTTTTGATATTCCATCATCCTGTACATCCCACACCCCTTTTTATTAGACCACGATTCTTTGCCCTCCTGATAAGCTGCATGTGCGTCTCAGCGTCTCATTTATCATCCTGATGACGCATGATCATTAAGGCTCACCGAGCGTCTACGAAAGCCTAACAGTTATCTAATTTCGCCCCGGGGGACGCGATCAGTGCTGTTTATGTTTCAGATTGCTTTCTTCAAAAACGCCAGTTCACGTCCTTCTTCCTAACGCAGACGAACAGCAGTAGTTGTGAGCAGAAGGAAGGAGGTGTGCGGTCGGTCGAGATAAACACCGGTGCTGGATTCACTTTCATCTCATTGTTGCACAAAACTCCAAATAATCAGCCTCCATCCTCGAAATGCACCAACCACTCAACACACGCCGCACTCGCGTCTCATTATTCTTCCAGATAAATTCGTCCTGCTCTCTCACTGTCATGGCACTCTGGCACTTTTCACTTCCTTCTCCCTCATCTCCCAGAATTTCACTTCTGCTATCGTTATCGCTCTTTAATTTATCGCCCTTATGACCCGATTTTTTCTTCTCCATCTTTTTGATGCTCTTCCTCATGTTCTCTAGATCTGTTTCCCTGTTTTTCTGTTTCTATTCTTGCTGTTTGCTTTTGTAACGAATAAAATAATATATCTACCTAGCCTAGATTATAATAGTGATGTCATGTTATGACGGTTCACATGGTTCATATTATAAGTGACACATACTGTAAGTGACTTTTACTGTATCTAACTCTAATGTGGACACGTTGGTCCTTTGAATCACGTCTATTATCGATACGCCTTTGCTCGTGCCATCTGTTTTGAAGCATTTCATGATATTGTGGGACCACTCATTAATTTCTAACATTGGATGCAACAGTTTTTATAAGAAAATGTAAAAACACACCATATCTTATCAACCGAACCGTACATGATACACCAATTAATAATTTGGTATCAAAATGGAGGTTTTTGATACCAGGAATCTGAAAATACGCAGAACTCAAATCACCCAAAATGCGACGTAGTACCCCAGATCATACATGAAGCTAGCATAAAGCAGGAAAAAATGTGTCTAGATAATAATGATATTGTCGCTGATGAGCAAGCCAGTGGCAAGGAAAAACTCCCTGAGATGGCAAAAGGAAGAAACCTTTAGAGGAACCAGACTCAATTGGGTGATAACGGATAGAAATTATATAACATCATGTTGGTACAATGTTTAAAGCACACAACGTGACTTTTTTTTATTTGCCATTTTTACAGATGTTCATCTCAGTCAGTGTTTAAAACCATGTCACACTGAGACGAACACCATGAGGTTCACACTGTGTGGCAACATGATTGTTACATTTATCAAGTTCATATTACTTCCTAGGTCAGGTTCTTATTGCGTCTCCCATGTTGTCACTAATTTCTTATCACGCACGTGATCACACGCTCACCAGGTCACGATCACCAATGAGATCAAACCAAGTTATTACTGTGTCCAATCAGAGTGCACCATCTTACCAGGCGCTTATTCTGCATTTACCAGATTGTGATTGTGTCCAGCGGGTTGGTATAACGGGTTTTCTACAACAAGGCATGGTCATAGCACAAGCCTGAAGAGGTCGCTGTGAGCACTCCACCAACGAGTTCTTCCTCCATGTTGCTCTGAGCATGTCCTCACATCAAAAAAATGTTTATGTTCAAAACAATAAACATGTTCAAAGAAAGCGTTTTTTTTTTTTTTTTGGTTTGTTGCACTGAGACTTAAATAATCTTTTGCATAATATTTGAAAAACTATGATTGCTCATTATTTTATAGAATATTAGAAATATTTTTTTGCTAAATTATTGTTTATTCTGGTTAAATATTAAGCTGAGTCTGCATACACACGAACACACACACACTTTTAGCTTGCGAACTTTGTCAGAACCATCCGTGGAAATTTGTCCTGCAGCTAATTAACTCTACGCTGCACCTAAATCTATTTCCAGACAAAGATCCCTGCAAGGTCGAGTCTGATATTCGGTCTTCTGCAAGATATAAAATCATGACCACACGTACCCTTTACACTCTGGCTGTCTCTAGCTTTAGTCACAGCCACTATGTAATTCGCTGCTGAAAAGTTTAATTTATTTTATTACTGTAAAACTAATTTTTTTAAGTGGACTAATACTGTAATAACTTTTAACGCGAATCTCTAAAAGTCTGGTATAAATAACTTTAACTACTTGATCATTATGACTTAATAAATGAAGTAGTTTTTCCTAACATAACAAAAGTATATTTAATTAAATATAAATCAAAACTCTGGCCAGTTTTGGATTTATTTGAGCTGAAAACATATAAAAGTAAAAAACTAATTAGATATGTACAGTATGTCTTTAATTATGTATTTGATTAGGTAACTACAAAAAAACCCAGATGTTTTTAAAATTTTTTAAAGGTTTAACTAATTTATTTACTTACACGACGTGGGCAAAGATCTAAGCTTTTAGTGTTAAAAGCTTGAATGCAAACATTTTGCCCAGTATTGTATACGTCACTTGGACATGGCTCCTCAAGACCTCTGGCGATGTGTTGTGTAGAACGTAGGACGTTGGAGCTGTGGGTTGCAGGTTGGAACCTTGTTTGTTCGTCACATCCTATGGGTGCTTGATCGGATTGGGATCTGAAATATTTGAAGCTAGGTTGGAGGCTTAAACACTTTGCCTGCTGGGGCACACTGGGTGTTCTGGTGCACTTATTTTGTGGTCAGCAACAAAGGTTTTTTTTTGGTATACCATGCAAACCCCATGCACGAAGACACCCAGGCGGGAATTAAACCCAGACCATGAAGGTGCAAGGCAACAGTGCTAAGCACTAAGCCACCATGACCATGCCACCTTAATAATGCTAATAATAATAATAATAATTATTATTATTATATATTAAAAAAGCTACTACTCCAAAAGCACTCATACAGTGTATTCTGTTACTATGGAAACGATGACTACTTCTGCAACACACACAAAGTATAAAATAATCAGGATTTTTTTCTTCCGTTTTTCATCTGTTTGCAGGAAAACATAAAAAAAAAATGTAATAAAAAACAAAGTAATAACCAGACAAACTGAGGTATGAAAGGTGTGAGGAGGTGTGTTCGGCTTGGACTGTAGTAAATAAGGTGGCTTGGGAGCTTCAGAAAGTCATGGCTCATTGTCAGCCAATCAGTAAACACTTGCTGCCCTTTTCTTTTCTTTTGGCTAGCTGTGCACACACACACACACACTAGAAAGGGCATGGTGGTAATGTGGCCTGAATATCAAATACACGCACTAAAGCTGATGCACAAAAGCTTGCACTTGCGCACACACACACACACACACACACAGAGCACAAGAAGGGGGGATTAAATTCCATTGGTTTCAGTAGTAGTAAACTTGATCATGTGACATCAGCACGCTAGCTCATTAACTGCTAATTAAAGATTAAACATAATTGAACTTCCTAACATTAGCTAGCGTGCTAGCAACCATCGCTGTGTGTTTTTTTTGTTTGTTTGTTTTTGTTAACAAGGTTAAGCTAATGCTAACTAGCTTATTGATTCACAGGATACTAATTGAACAAATTAGCTTGAACTAGCTTGCTAATATATAAAATGGCAACAATACAGCTTTGCTAATGCTAGCTAACTGGGTGTAATTTTTAATCAATAGTATGGTATGTTCTTTAATAAACAGATAAACAGATATTAGCATTGGCTAATGGCTGTGGTATTCAAGAGGGGAAAAAAATCAATCTTTATTAATCGCCTGCTAGCAAAATTTACCGGCTAGCAATGCTAACTTTAGCAAAGATGTTAGCTAAGGTAAATGGTTTAGCCAGGTTGATACTTGGCGAGGATGTTATTGTAATTCATAGTTATCTTAAGTTACGTAATGAAAGACAATTAGGTTTGTTCTCTTTGACCTAGAAAAACTCACACACACACACACACACACACGGTAGTACAATATGGTGTGGTCATACAAAACCCCAGACCATTTGTCATGTGCATTGCCCACACACACACACACACACAGTTTGCATTATTTACACTGCTTGGTACAGTAATTGTCTTTCTCATAAATAGTGTGTGAGCTGCATTTCTGCGTGGTTTCCTCCGTCTCCTGCACACCGCGCTGTTCCCTGGAGACATCGATTCCCCACTCTGCAGATTGGATCGCTGAGCTTCTCTCAGGGAAACAAGTCACACACACACGCACACACACACACACGCACACACACACACACACACACAGTAATACTCAACATGTTCTCAACCTGTGTCTTATTATTTGCCTGCTCTGGTCCACCTGAGTCCTCTCATGTGATGTCATTGTTCCATAGTGAGTGTGTTAATGTTGCAGAACAGTTTGTGTGTTTATATCACGTTATGTGTATGTGTTGTTGTTGCAGTTCAGTGTGTGTGTGTGTGTTGATGTTGCAGGTTAGTTTGTGTGTGTGTGTGTGTGTGTGTGTGTGTGTGTTGTGGCAGGTCAGTATGTGTGTGTTGTTGCAGGTCGGTGTGTGTGTGTTGATTTTGCAGGTCACTCTGTGTGTATGTGTGTGTGCGGATATGTATGTGTGTGCACGTTTTGTGCACGTGGCTGTGTTTGTGCACGTGTTGGTGTTGTGGATATGTAGGTCAGTGTGTGTTGATTTTGCAGGTCACTGTGTGTGTGTGTGTGTGTGTGTGTGTGTGTGTGGCTGTGTTTGTGCATATGTTGATGTTGCAGGTTGGTGTATGTGTGTGTGTGTGTGTGTGGCAGGACAGACAGAACAACGGAGGGATAAAAAGAAGAAGAAGAGAAAGAGGTGGAGACTCAGAGAGAGAGAGAGAGAGAGAGAGAGAGAGAGAAGTGACCCAGAGTGACCTTGTGGTAATGAATGTGCTGAATGAGATTCTCCTCCTCTTTTCATATCTTTATTTACTGCTTTGTGTTTGTGATCCAACACCGTGTGTGTGTGTGTGTGTGTGTGTGTGTTGTTTGATCTGAAAGAGATCAGCAGCTCTGTGTCGGAGAGTGGGAGCGAACGAGTGAATGTTATTACATACTGGTGTGTGTGTGTGTGTGTGTGTGTGTGTGTATCCTGTACCTCTAAACGTGTGTGTTTTACGTTGCTGTGTTTCATGATGTGCTTTTGCTGCTCAGTGTGAAGCCTCCGTGTGTAAGAGATCGACTGTACTGCACATTTATCATGTGAGAGAGAGAATTGATTCTTTTTATTATTCTCACCTGAAAATGTGTTTTATGTCTTTATAAAGAAACTCCTCAGACTCACTTATATTTCATTTAGTCATCTTTAGCTTTAATTACAGAACACACTGTGGTGTCCAGTTCATTTATCCATCACTTCAAAGTCTCGTCTTTCTCCTCCTAGCAAACTGACACTTTTTTCTGATTATTTTCACCAAAATGTGTTCAAAAAACAAACAAACAAACAAACAAAAATATGGACACACAGCTGTTTAGCTTGGACAAGTTCGTAAGTCGTCTCCATTCATGACATCTCTGCTGGCTTACTTAATAAAACCAGGGTGATGGAAGACGTGCAGGGCGAAATATAGAAAAAGTGACGAGTATTTTCATGGAAAAACAAGACAGATTAGGAAAGCAGGACTAAGATGGGAAAGACAAAGGCAGTGCAAGGCATAGAGATGTGGAGGGGACATGGGGACATAATAGAGAGGGATGGAAATGTAGCGAGGGAGATGGAGAGAGACTGACAAATACAGAGAGACATGGAGAGGTAGCGAGGGGCTTGGGTACAGACATAAAGCAGGACAGGAAAATGTACAGCAGGTATCAAGGTAGAGAGGGACATGAAGAAATAGAATGGGACTTTGGAGTATAGAGAGGGACATGGAGATGTAGAGAGGGACATAGAGGCATTGTGATAAAGGAGGGACATTGACCAGTGCTTCATTAAAGGTGTTGTAGACCTTGAGAGATAGCGGGAGACATAGAGGGACAGGAATAAGAAAGGAAAACTGGAGGGCAGGGGAAGGATGGAGAGCAAGGTTTAATCTCCCCTAATAGCTAATGAGCTCCTGCATAAATAAGAGTCTTCCTGCACATGATTAGATGTAACGCTCACTGTGTGTGTGTGTGTGTGTGTGTGTGTGTGTGTGTGTGTGTGTGCGTGTGATAGACCTGGGTGATAGCTTGTGGCTCGTATGCAGATTACAGCAACGAGCCACTGGAGGTCAATAAGTACAGCTCGTTGGTTCGATATCTGGAAAGCTGATGGTCTGAAGAGTGCTGATGATGCAGGAGCTTCCAGACGGCTTCCAAACAGCCAATCAAAACGCAGAATCGATGAACCATGGCGATGCCACGTAATGTTAATATGCATGTTTGCAAACGGACATGAAAGTAAGATCGGATATGAGATGGGACCTAAAAAGGAGGAATAGATAGATGGAGAGATAAAGAGGGAGAGAAAGTCATGAGGAGAGAGAGACAGAAAAATCTACTGGTCTGTTAAAAATAAACAGATCAAAAGAAAGGGAAATGTTTCATTAAAAATAATAATAATTATATATATATATATATATATATATATCATGGGAAATTGTTGTGATATAAGAGGAATAAAACACTCCAGACTGTGCAAGAGAAGGAGCTTAATATTACTAAATATTAGCTAAATGTACTACAGCAGCCTTAAGGGTCCAGAGCACTCTTTGGGTACATTTTGATTGGCGTGAAGTTCTCTGTGAAGTATACCGCACAGGGTTTTCAGCCATGAGTGCGATTCCAAACTGCGAAGAGAAAAACTGCTCACTTCAAAAGGAGCTCTGAATGAAGGGTGTAGGGAACAAGTGAACGATGGGTCTTTACTCCGCCGGAAGTGAACATGAAAAATTTCCCATAAGGCACTAAAACAGATTGTCCCATTTTCCTGCAAAAAATATTATGTTTACTTTTTGTTCTAACTTGATAAAAGATGATAAAATAGCAGATGTGGTCAGAATAGCACCAGTTGTACAATGGCTTCAGAAGTGCACTTCACTACGTGCTCCCTACTCCCTGCCGCGTTGGCAATGAAGGGAATGTCGGTGAAGGGAATTTCCTCGAACCATTCTGAACACTTTGCAAAGTCACCAGCGCAGGCGTTACTTCCTCCGTGCGTTGCCATGGTAACATAAGCACCTCGGGTAGCTGTCGCTGCTGCTGTGGAAATTTCACACTACGAACATTAAATATTGAATATTTATTGAAACAAAAACTGATACCATTATTAAACATACTACTAAAACGTGTGTACGTTGTAAATAAATTATTGATTAATAATAAATTTGCACGGCACTAGTCACTTTAAATATGTGAATTGCACAAACAGTGGACATTACATTACCATTACAACTACCATTCCATACAAAAATTACATAAATATACCTGCCCGTTCAGCTGCTCTTATTGTTTTATATTTCATTATACATTCTTCAAATATTTTCTATATTGTGTATTTTTGTTGAACAGGTATTTATTTTTAAAACTTTAGTTTTTATATTTTATTTTATTCTTTTCTAGTTTTATTTACCCTATATTTTAATTCTCATATTAGTCTTTATTTTAGGTCACGAGCAGTTGCCTAAGAATTTCACTGCATATCGTACTGTGTATGACTGTGTATGTGACAAATAAAATTTGAATTTGAATTTAAAAATGTATTAAAGATGTACAGAGATGTATTTATTTAATTTTTCTACAGATTCCTAGCCTATATAACACTGTATAAGGTTTACTTGATTAAATAAAAAATTTAATTGTTGTTCCTTTTAATATGATGTCGTCCTTGAAGTGAAGTGAAGACCTGATGTTCACTTGTTCCCTACACCGTGAACAAGTGTAAAGTATACTGCGCAGGGTGCTTACAGTAGATACTACCTTGTAAACTTCTTGTCCTGAAAAAGGACGTTATTCCAGCTTCGAGATGGTTACGTACTAGTGCAAAGCTCATAAAGCAGCAAATATTGAACACCAAACATTCTAATGGGGACATTCTGTAAACCGCACTTTAATCAGGTGTACCTGCTTTTAATAACTGCCTCTATTTCTACATTAAACACAGTTCTCAGTGGAGCACAACTAATAACACTGAATAAGCATTCAGATGAATCGGTATAGACCTCGAAATAGTGTAACTAAAGGTCATACCTCTTCCTGGATAGCAATGTTCTGGAACAGATGGACCACATCCAGCTGATCTTTGCCTTTTTTTTTTTTTTTTTACATATAAAGCACATTGAGGAACCAAACAACATGGCAGACGAGAGAAAAAATATCTACTACGCTTTTGCTTTTTCAATGCCCTGTGACTCCATTACCGAAGCGAGACATTGACCGAGACTGTTAGATTATTTTACAAAAATATTACAAACAGCTGTACACACCAGTCTGGTGTGGCAAGAAGGCGAAATAGTTGTTATATTGTTGTAAATAAAAAAAAATAAAAAAAATCCATCATGTGCCGGTTATTGAAATGCCTGCTGTGTCTAAAACGGGCTTCTGTTAGAAACGTCTGTTCAGGTGTTTTTCTCAGGCTGGAAGTAAAATCTGTTGAATCTTTGTCAACTACACAGTAAATATGGAATAAAAATAAAGAAATAAATCACACATTAATCTAAGCTATAAATTCGAAGCAATTGAGGAAAGGCTGTAGCAGAAAATAACCAACTGTAGAAACCTATAGTAGTTATTTAACAACGGCAAATTCAGAATTTTTTTTTTTCCCACAGAAATTCCCATCAATTACATGAAGTTAAAGTAATTAAAAGACACTATTTTTTTAAAATCCATTTTATGGTTAAATTTAATTTCGTAGAATGTCTGAAAACAAGTTCATTCCCGTTATCAGTTACTTTATAGCCGCGGTAAACCGTTATCTTATCTCTGTCTCTTAAAGAAAGAATCTAGCTTGTTGCTAAGCAACTGCAAAACATCATTTCCTTCATCTGAAGACTTTCTTAAAGTGAAAACGTAAAGTTTTATGAATGTTACAGTGCTGTACTGGTGACTCCTTTCCAAAATGGTAATAATGATAAATGTCTCAAAGCAGCAAACTTGTCGAGCGTATCAACATTGGGTTTCTCTCCTGGTTAGCTAGCAACAAATATTTGTAATTTGCCAACAATTTCAGTTAAATTAGTTAAAAAGAATAACTTTTTTTTTTAATTTATAGTCAATATGATGCTGTGGATTGACCACAAATAAGTTATTTCCTTTTATCGCTTATAATGTACAGTGCTTGGACACCATCATGGTAGAAGTTTTCTCAGTATGCTGGAGCCATGATCAGACTGCCTGCATCATATCCTAAACGCCGGCCTCCCAGGAACACCGTTATTGGCCCAAACATGTAAAATAGATTGGAGCGAAACCAGGACTGTACGGGGATGTAGCGATAACTCCCAGACAATGTTCCTGTAATGTGCAAATGGTGTTTGTGAATGATTGTGTTACAGTTCCCAATGAAAAAAATTGAGGGGATGAAAAGAATTTATTTGGTCTTAAATTACTCAAAATGAAGGAACAAAGAAAGTTGTTCTCTCTCAATATAAAGTTAATAAATTTAATCAATGTAGCTACAAGCTGACAAACAGTATTTTTCAGGTCAGTTTTCCCATCTTATCCGATAAATCCCGCCTTCTGCGTTACAATACTGGAGGTTACAACAAATCAGTCTCATCTACGACTGGTTAGATGCTTTACGACGTGAAACAGCGACCCAATTAGCGCTCCTTCCTCAGCCAGAGAGGTGTTTGTTCCTACAGAGTTTACTGATCATAAATGGAAGCAAAATTTCCCCCCTGAAAACCGGATCATGGCGGGCTGATCCCATCGAGGTGCCTTTTTATAATTGGGTTATTATTCCTATTTTTGGTGGAATATTAGGGTCCATGTAAACACATCCATTGTACAGGCTTTCTGTATACACATATCTCATGCACACAAACAAAATAACAAAAATGTGGGAACCAAATGTATCTTGTGAGCAGGCATTAGCATTTCGAGTGCTCTATTTAGTAAAACACGGCTATGATATGTCCCTTTTTGGTCTCTGACTACACTGAAGCACTGTTCTAGCCTTAAAAATGTTTTGTCTAGCCTTTACTGATGTTTCCATATTTTTTGTTATATAAAAGCATTTTTAAATATGTTTTTTTAATTATTATGAAATTATGATTAAATATCTTAAGCATCCACCACACAATTCACGCTGTTAATATTTTAAAATGCACATGTTAACACTATTAGAGTGAGTGCATTGACGTAAATCTTGCAGCTGGAACAACTTTCAGAGCTGCTGTTAAAGAAAATTAATCAATGCATTCTGACCCATGAGATAGAAGAATTTGTGTATGAGAAATAGCACTTACGCAGGTTTATCGATCTTTTGTTGGTCGATTTAATTAACTGAATCGTTGGGTCAGTTTTTTCGGTTTAGAATCAATTCACCTTTACTTTTTAACACCTTTAGCTTTAGTTAAGCTAAGCTAAGTTAGAATTTTTAAACCGTCTAAAATTGACAAATCCTTTTAAAATTTAAAAAAAGGGCCATGCGGAAGCCATGCGGAAGGCCGGGTTCGATTCCCAGCCAGTGCCCAAAACCCCAGCCACTGGGTGCAGTGCCGGTCCCAAGCCCGGATAAAATGGGAGGGTTGCGTCAGGAAGGACGTAAAACCTGTGCCAAGTTGTAGTGCGGACTGGGTATTCCGCTGTGGCGACCCCTTGCCGGGAGCAGCCGAAAGACCAACAACAACTGCTTTGAGACTAAATATTTTAATTTAGAGAGAGTCTCACGTACTTCGTTTGAGTTTATGGGCGGCTGGTGCGATCCTGCCACCTACTAGACTGGAGTGGTGATCAAAAATTTCCAAGATTATAACTTCATAAAAGACATAACCTTGAAACAACAAAAGTTAAACAACATTTCAATATAAAAACATTTTTTTATAGCTTTTATACTTATAACAGAATTGTAGTTGGGACTGGTGGTTTGGACAGCTAAGGCTTTTGGTTGTTGATCTGAGAATCCAGGTTTGAGTCGGTGTCGATTGCTATCGATGGTTGCCATTACCCAGCCACTGCATGCAGCACCAGTCCCAAGTCCAGTTAGAAAAGAACTATATGTCTTTGAGACAAGGCACAATCAATTGCACTGGTCACAAATGTAATCCAATCCAATCGACAGTCTGCTTATAATTCACACCTCTACTGAGAGTAATCATGGATTATACAGTAAATGGTTTTCTTTTATGACGCACGTTCCACAGATGATTTAATTAATAATAAAAGCAATTTGAGATAATTTGGCTTTTTTCTTCGTTAACGGATTCGTTATTATTTCATTATTCGCTATTAAATCAGAGCATTCTGTTCTATGCTCCGTTTGATTGCACCTTCGGTAAATCAGACCATGATGAAGAGGCTCCAGGACTTTTTTTCCCTCCTCAAAGCGACGAGATTCATTTCACACCATTGTGCATTTGAATACTTTTACGATGTCCTGTATAAATGACAATAATTTCAATCTCAGAAATGGTTTCCCTCGAGCGTCTTCCTCATGCACCGCCTTTGATTTGAGATCTCAAATGATGCCGATGGAAGTTTCTGTGATTTGAAGCATCACAAGGCTGTTAGAGCAATATCTCCTATTTCTCTTATTTGTCAGTTCCTGTCAGGACGAAGACAAAACATATGGAAGTTAAAGCCATTCTCCAATCGTCCAT
The DNA here is from genome assembly GCF_024256425.1 of Clarias gariepinus. Lineage (NCBI taxonomy): Eukaryota > Metazoa > Chordata > Actinopteri > Siluriformes > Clariidae > Clarias > Clarias gariepinus. Next base: position 4,081,863 of record NC_071123.1, on the reverse strand, counting down.
CTGGAATTTCAGTTTCGTTTCTGTACCAGCTGAGGACATGCAAGCAGATTCAAACATCCTCTAAAGCGTAGATTTGAAGAAACCATTCCAGGATCAGTGTAGTGTAGTGCGTACATTTATTTTCTTCAGACTTTAATAACAGACTGCCTTTTTTTTTTCTCCTGAAAGGCTTGAAATGACATATTGACAACATTACAGCTCATTAAGCATCACTGATTTCTCTACAAGACAATGATGGTTGAAAGCACCATTTTTTCTTAGATGTGCAGAATTCCATAATTGAGTTTTTTTTTTTTTCTCTCGTCCCTTTTTGTTTTCTCAGAAGCACGGATCAATGTCCCGCCGCACCTCGGCTTTTTCTCGCACCTCACCAGGCGTGGAAGATGAATAATCTGAAGATTATTTCCAAACCCGTGCACTTCGCTCGGATCCCTTAGCAACTGTCACGAGCTCGGGCTCCACTGATGCGACAGCTTCTGCGAATTGGATTCTCACAAACAGATAGCTGGAGAGATTAGAAGCATTTTCATTCCTTACCTGGTCCTGATTCAAGAGATTTGAAAAACATGACGTGGCCACATGTCCAAATATAAACGCTACATAGAAAAAATTTGAGAAAGGACGGATCTCAAGCGTCCAGTTTTGTCTCAGTACTTCAGAAGAAAAGGCGTCATCCTGTGCATATTAACATCAGTGTCAGGTCTGATCGACCACACCCAAAGCTCATTCTCATAGATACCATCTTACTTAGTTTCTACCAAGACTTGTCTCAAGAATTCCCCTAGCGCTAGACTTGGTCTGTTTTCATTAAGAAATATCCAGACATCAAGCCATGCTCGGGTTTTGCAATGATCTCTTAAAGTCTAAAAGACTTCAAAGACTTGCATGCTACAAATAAATTGTGCAACCAAGTATCTTTTCATCTAGCAGGAGCTGTAAAGCAATTTACATCAGCTCGCATAAGTATTCACCTTTTCAGAAATTGTATCATGGAATTAAAATAGATTTAATCGAACAGAGATTATGATATAAACAGCACACATACATGTGGAAGATGTCGACTCGATATATAAAGCTTAACCAGCAAGATGTAGCACGGAGAACATTTTCTACAGTAATTGCCAATATGTCACAGAGGTGTCAATATTTAATCGAAAACACCCACCAGACGATGTTTGAAAGATAAATCAAAGCTTATACTATCCAATATGGAAAACAATACCGACATCTAAAAATAGCTTCCTCATCATTATGCCCCCCCAACTTCACTATTCATACGACATCTTTCTTGTTAATCATCCTGAGGGCTTCTTCCCCTTGCAATGCTTATATCGGCATCGGGCTAAGGCCCTTGTCCAGGGTTCAAACCCATAACCTTCTGATCATCAATTCTCAGATCCTCAACTAGCTGCATCACTGCTGCCCCACTTTCTAAGTTCATGTGTGTGCGTAATGAAGAGCTGATTGAAGTTAAGAAACCCATTATGTCTGACTTAAATGCCATAAAAAAAAAAACTTTAGCACCAGATAAAACACAAGCATTAAGGACCAGTAAGAAGGAATCATCACAGACTGGCTGAGACAGCACACTGTCTGGATTCTCTTCCTAACTGCCTGCAAGAAGAAGGAAAAGCAATGCGCGAACACTACTTCAAAAACCAAATACTAAGCCATTTCACCACCGTAATGATGATCGTTTTCCCCCATATTAAAGGTTCTAGTCTTTGAACGTCTGGATCTTATGCTATAGAGGATTAGCTTTGATTTATCATCCAAGAGTCATCTGGTGGGCGTTTTTGGTTGTGTCTACAAATCTCTGTGATTAAAAAAAAATTGAATCATATGAATTTTAAGCAGTATCACATGAGAGGGAGTGCCGTTGTGCTGAATAACAGAACAGCTGTGATGCAGCCGTAGGCACGAGGGGGCAGCACGAGTACTGAAAACTGATATTCAGCACGACAGCATGATCTTGAGTGTTATATTGCTAATTTTTTTTTATTATTAACAGTTTATTTATAATAAATAATATTTATTTATTATTAACCTTATAAATTTATTTTCAAAATATTAATGTTTTATAATATTATTTATTTACACACGATTCATCCATTAAAAAAAACCAATATTTATTTATTTTCACGTTTCATTTCTTTTTATAGTTTTATAGTGCACATGCCTAACGTTTTGACTCGCTAATTAACAATATAATTCACATAATTCACATGTACATGTGCTTTTTTATTTAGCTTTTATGAGATTTGTTTTTGAACATGATTCAATTTGTAAACATGGTTTGTTTCTTTTACACGCGTCATTTATTTTCAAATGATTAACTTTTTTTTTCACAAACAGTTCAAAGACACATTTATTTTCATGTTATTCATTTTTCACAGTTTTTTAGTAACACATTTAACCTCATGATATTTCTACAGATTATTTGTTTTTAAACACAAAGTCTTTTTACACGATTCCTTTATTCTCACATGACATGCACAGTTCATTTATCATGTTTTTTATACACATTATTCCTTTTTTTAACACAAATTATTTTACACAATAATTTTATTTTCAATTTATTCTCGTATTTTTATGTGATGCATTTTTAAACGATTTGTTTATTTACACATACAATTCTTACACATGATTAATTTTTTTAACACATTGTTTTATACAATAATGAAGGATTGAAACGTGTTGGATACGCGTGCTACACGTACACCTGCAGGCGCGCACACACACACGTCTAAGTGAGAATATAGACAAAGTTTAATAAGAAGTAAAGACAACAAAAATACCATGTGCATCTACATAATGACAAACAAGGAGATACATGAAACGTTTGATATAAAAATACAAAATATAAAGCCTAACATAAAAGTACAAAAAAACATATGGGGGGCCTGGGTAAGCATCAATAGCTAAATAAAATACATAGGAATGTAAGGGTCCTCCACTAGAGGTCACTGTTTTTAGTTTGTAGTTTTTGTTGGCCGACTCAGTTTCCCAGCAGGCACCTCGGTCAGGTGATGCAGTGCACACCTGAACCGAGGTAGCCATCAACCAATCTATAAATAGCTGTTTAGACTGGGAAACTGGGTCGAGCATTTTTGGGTATTACCACTGTTACATGTGTGGGCTTTTGTTCTGTTTAGTTTTATGTTTAGTTTGTACTTTGATTTTAGTTGTGTTGACTTGGGCTCTCTTACCGGCAATGTCTCTGTGTATGTTTTGTGTGTCTGTGTTAGTGGAGCTGATTCAGTCCTGTCCTCCTGTGTTCTTGTGGTTAGCTAGAGCAGGTAAGTAGTTAGGTGTGTGTGGGGCTAGGAGCGTGCTTAGCTAAGATCTATATTGTGTTACAGTAACTAGCATGCTTCTAGCCTTAACCCCTTTGTGTCTCTAGCTGTCCTGTGTTTCCTCTACCCCTAGTGTTCCAGTGTGCCTAGGTTTAGAGTGCTGTCCCTCCTGGCTTGGGAGTAACGACTAGCTTGTGAGTGCTGCCTCCCTTAGTCTTGGAGGGCTGCCTCGCCTAGCCACTGGGTATCCTTGTCTGTGTTTCTGAGCCCCTATTCCCTAGTGTGTTTTAGCTATTAGGTAAGTATAGCTTAGTGCATGTTGGGGCTGAAGACATGCTTAGCTAGGTGTATGTGTAGCTAACTGCCATGGTTAAGCAGTGCTTAACCATGTTTAGCTAGAAGCCATGCCTAGCTGATTGCCATGTCTTTAGCCCTTGTCCTGTCCCTCTCTTGGTCTCTCGTCTCGTCGTTACGTGTCTCCTGTCCTCTCCAGTGTCTCCAGTGTCTCCTGTGTCTCCAGTGTCTCCAGTGTCTCCTGTGTCTCTAGTGTCTCTAGTGTCTCCTGTGTCTCTAGTGTCTCCTGTGTCTCTAGTGTCTCCTGTGTCTCTAGTGTCTCTAGTGTCTCCTGTGTCTCTAGTGTCTCCTGTGTCTCTAGTGTCTCCCGTTCTCCCTAGTGTCTCGTTTCAGCTCCACACCTCGTTTATGTCCTGTTGTGTTTGTCCCCCTGTTATGTGTCTCGCCGCAGGGCGTGTTATGTGTCTCGCCGCAGGGCGTGTTATGTGTCTCGCCGCAGGGCGTGTTATGTGTCTCGCCGCAGGGCGTGTTATGTGTCTCGCCGCAGGGCGTGTTATGTGTCTCGCCGCAGGGCGTGTTATGTGTCTCGCCGCAGGGCGTGTTATGTGTCTCGCCGCAGGGCGTGTTATGTGTCTCGCCGCAGGGCGTGTTATGTGTCTCGCCGCAGGGCGTGTTATGTGTCTCGCCGCAGGGCGTGTTATGTGTCTCGCCGCAGGGCGTGTTATGTGTCTCGCCGCAGGGCGTGTTATGTGTCTTGCCCTGTCTGTGTCTTACCAGAGAGCCCCTGTCAGCACAAAGTTAAGTATCGTTTAAGTTTGTTTGTTTCTTTGTTTGTATCTTTATTTATATTTTGTTTAATTATTATTAAAAAGACTCTTTTTTTGATTACACCACCCCTCTGCCTCTATGCCTGCTCCTTCCGCCCACGGCGTTCAACACCTGCCAATACACCCAGATCGAGACAGAATGCTCGACCCACCAAGGCATAGCAGAGGGGGCTGGGACTAAAGCGGCAGCCTCACGTGGAGGCCACAGCTGCAGCACCCTTCAGGCCTCACGTGGAGGCCACAGCTGCAGCACCCTTCAGGCCTCACGTGGAGGCCACAGCTGCAGCACCCTTCAGGCCTCACGTGGAGGCCACAGCTGCAGCACCCTTCAGGCCTCACGTGGAGGCCACAGCTGCAGCACCCTTCAGGCCTCACGTGGAGGCCACAGCTGCAGCACCCTTCAGGCCTCACGTGGAGGCCACAGCTGCAGCACCCTTCAGGCCTCACGTGGAGGCCACAGCTGCAGCACCCTTCAGGCCTCACGTGGAGGCCACAGCTGCAGCACCCTTCAGGCCTCACGTGGAGGCCACAGCTGCAGCACCCTTCAGGCCTCACGTGGAGGCCACAGCTGCAGCACCCTTCAGGCCTCACGTGGAGGCCACAGCTGCAGCACCCTTCAGGCCTCACGTGGAGGCCACAGCTGCAGCACCCTTCAGGCCTCACGTGGAGGCCACAGCTGCAGCACCCTTCAGGCCTCACGTGGAGGCCACAGCTGCAGCACCCTTCAGGCCTCACGTGGAGGCCACAGCTGCAGCACCCTTCAGGCCTCACGTGGAGGCCACAGCTGCAGCACGCTTCAGGCCTCACGTGGAGGCCACAGCTGCAGCACGCTTCGAGCCTCACGGGGAGGCCACCGCTGCAGCACGCTTCGAGCCTCACGGGGAGGCCACCGCTGCAGCACGCTTCGAGCCTCACGGGGAGGCCACCGCTGCAGCACGCTTCGAGCCTCACGGGGAGGCCACCGCTGCAGCACGCTTCGAGCCTCACGGGGAGGCCACCGCTGCAGCACGCTTCGAGCCTCACGGGGAGGCCACCGCTGCAGCACGCTTCGAGCCTCACGGGGAGGCCACCGCTGCAGCACGCTTCGAGCCTCACGGGGAGGCCACCGCTGCAGCACGCTTCGCGCCTCACGGGGAGGCCACCGCTGCAGCACGCTTCGCGCCTCACGGGGAGGCCACCGCTGCAGCACGCTTCGCGCCTCACGGGGAGGCCACCGCTGCAGCACGCTTCGAGCCTCACGGGGAGGCCACCGCTGCAGCACGCTTCGCGCCTCACGGGGAGGCCACCGCTGCAGCACGCTTCGCGCCTCACGGGGAGGCCACCGCTGCAGCACGCTTCGCGCCTCACGGGGAGGCCACCGCTGCAGCACGCTTCGCGCCTCACGGGGAGGCCACCGCTGCAGCACGCTTCGCGCCTCACGGGGAGGCCACCGCTGCAGCACCCGCCGAGCGCCTCGAGGAGGTCCCAGCAGCAGCAGCCGCCGAGCGCCTCGAGGAGGTCCCAGCAACACCAGCAGGCCTCATGTGGAGGCCCCCACCTTCGTCCAGTAGCCCTTATTCAAGGCTCACCGCCTTCGGAGCGACACCCCAGCACAGCGTCCAGCACCCGGCTTCGATGTCAGGCACCCACCGCTGCACGGCGGAGGAAAAGCCAGTACTGCATCGGCCGCCCGGATTGGGGGACAACACAGCACTGTCTTCAGGGGCTCTACTTTTCAGAGCAATACAGTGCTGCCCCCTCCGCCCGGCCTACAACAGCGATCCGGTGCTGCCTCCGCCACACAGTTGACTATGGGAGCTAGCCCGTCGGGGTCGGGTGAAGGGACATCAGGGAAGTGCCCTGGGACCACCAATAGCGCTCCGGAGGAGCGGTTTAAGGGGGGGGGTACTGTAAGGGTCCTCCACTAGAGGTCACTGTTTTTAGTTTGTAGTTTTTGTTGGCCGACTCAGTTTCCCAGCAGGCACCTCGGTCAGGTGATGCAGTGCACACCTGAACCGAGGTAGCCATCAACCAATCTATAAATAGCTGTTTAGACTGGGAAACTGGGTCGAGCATTTTTGGGTATTACCACTGTTACATGTGTGGGCTTTTGTTCTGTTTAGTTTTATGTTTAGTTTGTACTTTGATTTTAGTTGTGTTGACTTGGGCTCTCTTACCGGCAATGTCTCTGTGTATGTTTTGTGTGTCTGTGTTAGTGGAGCTGATTCAGTCCTGTCCTCCTGTGTTCTTGTGGTTAGCTAGAGCAGGTAAGTAGTTAGGTGTGTGTGGGGCTAGGAGCGTGCTTAGCTAAGATCTATATTGTGTTACAGTAACTAGCATGCTTCTAGCCTTAACCCCTTTGTGTCTCTAGCTGTCCTGTGTTTCCTCTACCCCTAGTGTTCCAGTGTGCCTAGGTTTAGAGTGCTGTCCCTCCTGGCTTGGGAGTAACGACTAGCTTGTGAGTGCTGCCTCCCTTAGTCTTGGAGGGCTGCCTCGCCTAGCCACTGGGTATCCTTGTCTGTGTTTCTGAGCCCCTATTCCCTAGTGTGTTTTAGCTATTAGGTAAGTATAGCTTAGTGCATGTTGGGGCTGAAGACATGCTTAGCTAGGTGTATGTGTAGCTAACTGCCATGGTTAAGCAGTGCTTAACCATGTTTAGCTAGAAGCCATGCCTAGCTGATTGCCATGTCTTTAGCCCTTGTCCTGTCCCTCTCTTGGTCTCTCGTCTCGTCGTTACGTGTCTCCTGTCCTCTCCAGTGTCTCCAGTGTCTCCAGTGTCTCCAGTGTCTCCTGTGTCTCTAGTGTCTCCTGTGTCTCTAGTGTCTCCTGTGTCTCTAGTGTCTCCTGTGTCTCTAGTGTCTCCCGTTCTCCCTAGTGTCTCGTTTCAGCTCCACACCTCGTTTATGTCCTGTTGTGTTTGTCCCCCTGTTATGTGTCTCGCCGCAGGGCGTGTTATGTGTCTCGCCGCAGGGCGTGTTATGTGTCTCGCCGCAGGGCGTGTTATGTGTCTCGCCGCAGGGCGTGTTATGTGTCTCGCCGCAGGGCGTGTTATGTGTCTCGCCGCAGGGCGTGTTATGTGTCTCGCCGCAGGGCGTGTTATGTGTCTCGCCGCAGGGCGTGTTATGTGTCTCGCCGCAGGGCGTGTTATGTGTCTCGCCGCAGGGCGTGTTATGTGTCTCGCCGCAGGGCGTGTTATGTGTCTCGCCGCAGGGCGTGTTATGTGTCTTGCCCTGTCTGTGTCTTACCAGAGAGCCCCTGTCAGCACAAAGTTAAGTATCGTTTAAGTTTGTTTGTTTCTTTGTTTGTATCTTTATTTATATTTTGTTTAATTATTATTAAAAAGACTCTTTTTTTGATTACACCACCCCTCTGCCTCTATGCCTGCTCCTTCCGCCCACGGCGTTCAACACCTGCCAATACACCCAGATCGTGACAAGGAAATCACATACAGGGCACCCGAAACGTATTCACAGCGCATCACTTTTTCCACATTTTATGTCACAGCCTTATTCTAAAATGGATTAAATTCATTTTTTTTTTTCAGAATTCTACACACAACACCCCATAATGACAACATGAAAAAAGTTAACCTGAGATTTTTGCAAATTTATTAAAAATAAATAAATTGAGAAAGCACATGTACATAAGTATTCACAGCCTTTGCCATGAAGCTCAAAATTGAGCTTGGGCGCATCCTGTTTCCCCTGATTATCCTGTTTCCCCTGATCATCCTGTTTCCCCTGATCGTCCTTGAGATGTTTCTGCAGCTTAATTGGAGTCCACCTGTGGTAAATTCAGTTGATTGGACATGATTTGGAAAGGCACACACCTGTCTATATAAGGTCCCACAGTTGACCGTTCATGTCAGAGCACAAACCAAGCATGAAGTCAAAGGAATTGTCTGTAGTCTCCAAGACAGGATTGTCTCAAGGCACAAATCTGGAGAAGGTTACAGAAACATTTCTGCTGCTTTGAAGGTCCCAATGAGCACAGTGGCCTCAATCATCCATAAGTGAAAGAAGTCCCAAACCACAAGGACTCTTCCTAAAGCTGGCCGGCCATCTAACCTGAGCGATCGGGGGAGAAGGGCCTTAGTCAGGGAGGTGACTAAGAACCCGATGGTCACTCTCCATTAGAGCTCCAGAGGTCCTCTGTGGAGTGAGGAGAACCTTCCAGAAGGACACCCATCTCTGCAGCAGGCCACCAATCAGGCCTATATGGTAGAGTGGCCAGACGGAAGCCACTCCTTAGTAAAAGGCACATGGCAGCTCGTCTGGAGTGTGCCAAAAGGCACCTGAAGGATTCTCAGACCATGAGAAACGAAATTCTCAGGTCTGATGAGACTCTCTGGCCACTCTAACATATAGGCCTGATTGGTGGATTACTGCATCCCTCTCCTTGAAAACTGTATATGAGTGTGCATGTAACCGTCTGCTCTTGATAATGCTTGAATTTACGAGTCCTGAGTCGTTCTTTGGTCTTATTTAACTAGAGATACAACGTTTGTTTAATATTTTTTAATTAAGGTAACATTAACAAGTGGAAGATAAAAATCTCCCACACAGGAATCATTTATTTTTCATATGATTCAAATTTATTTAAACACGATTGATTTATTTACACACGATTTATCCATAGCCATATGTGATTTATTCTATTTACATAATTTTCATGGACGAGGGTGAAGGAGTGGGGGGTTGGTATCTAATCCAATAGCTAACCCCTGCTGTACAGCTGAAGCAACTCTCAGTGTGCAGCAAATAAGATGGATGGATGCTAGTTATGTTATACTTTAGCCTGTGATTGAATTATTGCTGCAGGGAAGTACAGAACTCTGTGCTGGTATGTGATCAGTGTGTTTATGACCTTGGTGTAGGCGTGGGTACTCGACACATAGCTGTGTGCATGTTGAGTGGGTGGATGCACAGATAACACTAGTTCCACACATGCTGGCTGTTTAAATTATGGTGCATGTGTGTGTGTGTGTGTGTGTGTGTGTGTGTGTGTGTGTGTTTAAATGGCGCCTGTTAGTGAGGCTGGAGGTGACAGGACTGGCATTCTCTATAATGTGAAGAGTCTAACAGCCACCGGCGACAAGCTCCTGCACACAGCTGGTCCCGTCAACACCACTTTATCCTTCACAGGTCCTGCTCGGTATATGATGATGATGATGATGGTGGTGATGATGGTGGTGATGATGTGTATGGGTTGGGGTTAGGAAGAAAGTACATATGTGTTTTTTTTTTTTTTTTAAGTAAAATCAAGATGAGTAAAACGTTAAAATAAATAAACGATAATAATAATATTTCATAAAAATAGATGAAGTGGTAAATTAGATCATCATAATAAAAGTGATTTCAAGCTAATAAGTGTTAAAATCAATGTACTAAAATCAAACAACAGCTTTATAAAAGTCTAGCAGGATAATTTGTAGATAAATCAAGGGAGATTTTAGTCTACATACTGTACTCACAGTGCCGTGAAAAAGTATTTGCACCCTTCCTAATTAAAAATAATTAATGTTTTTGCATAATTGTCACTTTGTTTCAATTTTTAAAATACATACTGATGTATCAGTGTGTATTTTAGACACTCAATCATCAAAAAAATTATTTTACATAAATACCTGGCCCTATGTGCAAAAGTATTTGATAAATCATGAATGAACTGTGATTTTTTAGAAAGCTGATTTAAAATCCACTTGCCACACCGAGTCCGGCCATGTGTTCGTGACCTCAAGCCTTGAGTTATGCAGGAGGATGATGATCTGAAACACACCAGCAAAAGTAAGTTTTTTGGAGTTTTTTCCCGGACTTAAATCCGTTCTGGCCGTTCATGCTTGAAAACCCTCCAATGGGGCTGAATTCAAACAATTCTCCTATGTAGAGCAGGCCAAAATTCCTCCACAGCGATGTAAAAGACTTATTGGCAGTTATTGCAAACGCTTGATTGCAGTCGCTGCCGCCAAGGGTGGCACAACTGGTTATTTATTTTAGTGGACAATGACTTTTTCATATACAGCTGAGACAGGTTTTGGTAGATTTTCCCTTAATAAACAAAATCATTATTTAAAAAATGAAGATTAAAAAACATACTTTTTTTTATGTACTCTTTCTATTACTAATGTGACAAATATGCAACAAAAAAAAAGAAAAAAAAGAAAAGCAAATACTTTTTCACAGCACTGTGTTTTGTTATTCTGTGCAGTTTGACTTGATCAGAGGCTATAAAATTTCATCGCATCCTATGTAATTATAGCAGATTCAGACATACTGTAATGCCAATTATTGTTAATTAATGTTGTAAACATTTCTTGGATCAATGTTAATTATTTAAACATAGCAGAATCAGTCATATTGTTAAATATTGAATCATTCGCTTTAAGACAATCTAAAATTCATGGTATGAAATTTGCATAAACATCAAACCTCTAGCAGTGATATCTTCATCAATTTGTATTTCAGAAAATGTTCATAATAAAGCATCACTAATAACATGATCACAATTTCACAATGATATATATTTCATTCATTACTATTATTATATTCTTTTGTATTCTGATCTCTCTCTCTCTAACGTTGCATCCCTCTCCAGCTATTCCTCTATTACAGAAACGGAGGTAGTTCACCCCTAAGTAGTACAATAAGACTTAGTGACAGCGATTGCTGTTAAACTAACAACTGACAACGACGCTGCTCAGTAAACCCCTACAATTTCCCTGACAGGAAGAATCCCAGCTATTCAGAGCATCAAACAGAAAAAGTAGAAAGAGAGAGTACAGAAAATGAGTGACTAGCATTCCTTTGCTTTTTCTCTAACAGGCCTCATCCTCTCACCTGAGGCTGACAAAACACCCGAGACATCAGACGAAGTGTTTCAGTCTGAAGTAACGTGCGATGTACTTGGCTGGAATATCAGATGCAGAATGCGAGTGTGGAAGTGCGGAGCTCATATGTTGTGACACAAGAAGAAGGCGTTTTCCATTAATGAGGTGTCTTTTTGAAAACACGCGATGCATCTACAGTATAAACGTTATGGTGTTTAAGATCATGACATGTGCGTCGTCTAGTCGAGCAGTAACGTTCGTAAACAAAAGACCTGCTATACAGTATTTCACTTTTATTCAACATGTCTGCGTTCACATAACAAGCAACATTAGTCAATTCAGATTTTTTTGGTCAGATTGGATTTGCATGTCATAATCATATGTGTCTTTTCCCCGACTCTAATGTAGACACGGACACTAATCAGCCATAACATTATAACCACTTGCCTACTATTGAGTAAGTCCACCAATACAGTGATGCACTGTGTGTTCTGACACCTTTCTGTTGGAACCAGCATTAACATTATCAATTTGATCTACACTAGCGCTTCTATTGGATCCGACTACATCGGCCAGCCTTCAGTCCCATCTGCATTAGTGAGCCTTGGCCATCAATGACCCTGTCGCCCATTCACCAGTTTTCATTCCTTGCATCACTTTTGGTATGTCCTAACCAATCCAGTCAGGGAACATCATACAAGACCGGCATTTTTTCGAGTTGCTCTGACACTGTTATCTAGCCATCACAACTTGTCCCTTCTCATAAAAGCTACATTTTCAATACCATATTCAATAGCCAATGGTGGCTGAAAGTGGGTGGGATATATTGGGCAGCAAGTTAACCCCTTTTTTTTTTTTTTTTTTAAGAAGTTTAGTGACTTTTACAAGGACCAATTCATGGGACTGCTCATTCATTTCAAACACTCTTTCACTCATCACCTATACCTCTTTATTCTGTATTTAGGGTCGCGGGGAGCCTGAAGCCTATCCCAGGAGACTTAGGGCACGAGGTGGGGTACACCCTGGACAGCATGCCAATCCATTGCAGGGCACACACACATACACTCACTCACACACTCATTACAGGCAATTTTGGGAATTAGTCTAATCTGCATGTCCTTAGACTGCATGGGGAGAACATGCACTCCATGCACGGGAATCGAGCCTGACTGGGAATTGAACCCGGATCCTGGAGGTGCATGGCGACAGTCCTAACCAAACAATAGATGCAAAAAAAATGCATTGGGTTTTGCTCTGAAACATGGCAAGAACTTACTCAGTCACATTCATTTCCATCATGCAGGTCACATGACCAAATATCGTACATATAGGACCACATACAGTGCTAGAGTGACTCAGATCTGGTTGAAAAATTTGTGCGCTTAGAAGCTCTATTTAAAACAAGGTTTAATTGATTATTCTAGATAGTTATAATTAGTTAATAGATCCAGACTGTTTATTATAACTGACATTTACATTAATGCAATTTGATCGACGCTCTTACCAAAAAAATTACGTCCAGAAGTGCTTTATCAATAGATACATCCTGATAGAGGTTCACTAGGCCACTGTCTAAAAATACCATCAGTCTAAAAATTTAAGTTGTTTTTACTTTAAGTCGCCGCTTTATTTGCTTTGGACAGGGTTGTGTTGTGATCTAAAGTTTAAAACACAACTGAGACGGAGTGACATCCCTGATCTATCTGTTCCTTAAGAGCTAAAGATGAGTAGGTTAGCGGCTAACTGCTAGGCACGGTTGCTTAGCGATTAGCACTGTCACCTTGCACCTGCAGGGTCCAGGTTTGATTCTCAGCCAAGTTCGATTCTCGCCTCCCATGCGCTGGTGGGTTTCCTCCAGGTACTCCGGTTTCCTCTAACAGTCCAAAGGCAAGCAGATTAGGCTAATCGGTGTTCCCAAAATGACCAAAGTGTGTGTGTGAGTGAGTGTGTGTATGTGTGTGCGCATCGTGATGGATTGTCCAGGGTGCCCTAAGTTTCCTGGGATAGGCTCCAGGCCTCCGTGACCCTATATACAGAATTAAGTGGTATAGACAATAAGTGAGTAAGTGAATGAATGCTAACAGTTAATGTATCCTTTTTTAAGCTCTTTTTTGAGTTATAGACCCGAGAGCATGATGCATGCCTTCCTCGTCCCCTCAAAGATGGTGGAACGAGCTGAGCAGTGCTAGAGGGTCAGAAAGAGCATGATGCAGACCAGGGGGTAATAAAGGCTTTTAGGCAAGTGGATGCTGGACTCTTTTTGACCTTGTAGGCAAGTTTCGAAAGATTGAAAACAACTCATGCAGGTGCATTCTGGATCTATTGGCACACAGAATGCGCCTGCATGCCAACAGTGAGTTGCAGTGGTTCAGGCTCAAAATGGCAAGGAACTGGTCATGCACCTGGATGACCTGTTAGAAAAGAATTAATCCTTCTGATGTTATGAAGGAAAGATTCACTTAAGAGTGTCAGATTAGCAATGTGAAAGGAAAACGACAGTCAATTGTATATGGTTTCTTCATGGCCATGTACAATGTCCAGTCTTGTCCAGTCCGATGATCTGTTTCTTATTACCTTCTTTCATTCTATGAAATGCTATTCATGCTATTTCCCCTTCAGCACGCATGTGAAAAACCATCACATTGTTTTCCGTTGTTGCATTTAGCTTTTTAGATTTATTAGATTGAATTTCAATTATTTGTTATATGATTTTTCACATATCCCATTTAAAAAACTGGGGTCAGAGTGCAGGGTCAGCCAGGGCACAATGCCCTTGGAGCAGATAGAGTTACTGGCCTTGCTCAAGGGCTCAGCAGTGGCAGTTTTGTCAGTGCTGGGCCTTGAACCCCCGACCTTAACTGAAACCCAGAGCATTAACTGTTAATTCTACTTCCATATTTAGACTGGCAAATGCTAGTTTCAGATATAGTCTGTTTTTCTTGCTGTCCAAACTATTAGCCTGACTAGCTAAAGTTGCAAAAACAAAATTTTTGCCAGATAATAAAAGTTAGTACAAAGGCTGGTAAATTAGTGTTTACTTTACAACAATGAATTAAATATTGTGTTTAAGTGTTTTTTTAATGCTAGGTCTTGGATTAGCCTGCTTGCAGGTCTGATTTAACACTTCTTACATAACAAGATAAAAAATACTAAATGTGATTAAGATTTGTGGTCTCCTTGCACCTCCAAGGTCGGGGTTCGATTCCTGACCCGGGTCTGTGTGCGAGAAGTTTGCATGTTTTTCCAGTGGTTGTTGGGTTTTATCCAGGTACTCCAGTTTCCTCCCACAGTCCAAGGACATACAGATTAGGCTGATTGGCGTTCTGAAATTGCCGAAATACAGTAGTGTATGAATGAGCATATGAGTGTGTGTATGTTTGTGTGTGTCCTGCGATGGATTGGCTCCCCGTCCATGGTGTACCCCATCTCGTGCCCTAAGTCTCCTGGGATTGGCTGCAGGTATCTCCCGACCCTGTATAGAGGATAAAGCGGTATAGATAATGAGAGTAAAATTCTTAAATTGCAGAAATTATATAACACTAGTTGTTTTTTTTGTTTGTTTGTTAAAATGCTCATTAATTAGCCTACTTACTCAATGCTAGTTCTATTTCAAGACTTTGGCTTGTTTGTCCTGTTCCATAAAGTTCCTGTTTACCTTAATGCTATTTAAAGATGTAGCCTGTTTAATAATGCTTAGTCATGTACTAGCCAGACTTTGCTAGCTATTTAGCCTATTAGCTATTGTCCCAAGACCTTCATGCGAAATAAAATGTATAAAATGCAACTTAAATTTTTAAGTTGCAGTACTCCAAAATATAACTCTAGTTCTAGACATCAATTTTATTTTCATGCTAGATCATGGATTAGCCTTTTTGCTATAATGCTAGTTTATGGATTACTACTGATTATTATTGTTGACTACACTGGTTATCAGTTATCTGACGGTAACTGATAATAGAAATATAAAGCATAGTCATGGCAATAATTCACAGTGGATTAAAGGCAATGATAGAAGTTGGTTGTTCTAACATGCATCCCCTTGCAACAAATCCGCAGAGCATTGTCGGTTTGTCCTCAGCTTCATCTCCCATACTGTTCTTATCACAACCGTATTGGAGGAAATAAGTCTCCTAACCTATTTAAAACAATTTCTGAGGGTAGAGCTCAGCAAGCCCCTGCCATACTCTTCCTGTCCAGTGGAACCAATGTAGTAAATGTGATGTGCATCATCCGAGTGTGCTCTAATGCTGACTGACAGGTCCGGAGAAAGCTCGGCAAGCGTTCCTATGTGACTCCTGTCAGCTCTCTGTTCATGCAATTAGGTTATAGGCACTCAAAGTTATGAATTTAAAGCACACGCTCACTATTATTAAGAACTTGATGCTACAGCTTTTAACAGAGCTTGACAGATTTGCCTTGAACAATGCTCTCCTCGTTTTTTTTTTTTTCCTCCAGAGACTTCAGGGAGATTCTGAGACTTCATTGATGTAATATAAGGTCTTATACACAAAGACTATCCTGATGTGTCATGTTTGGCTGTTTGCATCTACAGATCAGAAGCATCTAAAGCATTTCTTTACAGAGTTTGTTCAATCACCTCTTGGTTTAGAAGCCTTAGATATGAATGTTTTAAATGTGCTTTTAACTGTAAAAGCATTAATTTCAGTGATGCTGCTTCTCATTACATGTCATTGTACTGCATATACTGTAGTCGAGCACTGAGCTTTCTCTGAGAATACTGACCAGGTATTCATCTCAGCATCGGATATACATCAGTGTGTGAATGAAGGTAGTGTAAAATCTCATGTTTGGGTGGATGAACACTCTGACAAAGCACTGAAACACTTGCTTGGTTGTAGAAGCCCCTGCTGCGGTGGATGAAGCCTCTGTGTGGATGGATATACTGTAATACCTGCTTAGGTGTAAGATGTGGCGGCTTCGAAAGACACAGCCAGTGCTTCCACAGAAGTCCTTTCTTTGATGGGTGATGTCTTTATTTGGTTGGAAGTATTTTGCTTGAGCTGAAGAAACCTTTGCTTAGACTAAAGAAGCATCTGCTTCGAAAAATAAAAGCCTCTGATTTATATCTGTGAAGCCTGTGCATGAGCAGTTAAAACCACTGCTTTTGGCAAAAAAAAAAAAAAAACTTTCTTTGGGTAGAAGAAATTCTTGCTTGCAGGGAAGAAGCCAGCAAAAAGAAGCATCTGTAGAAGAAAACCTCTGTTTAGTACTGTTTAGGTAAAGGAAGCCTCTGCAGGAGTGTTTGAACCCTCTATATGGGTGGTTGAAGCTTCTGCATAGTTTGTTGCAGACTCTATGTGAGTACTTGAAGCATCTAGATGACTGGTTAAAGGCTCTGCATGGGTGGTTGAAGCACTTACCTGAGTTTGTGAAGCTTCTGCAAGAGTGGTTAAAGCCTCTCCGTGGGTGGTTACAGCCTCTACATCAATGATTGAACCCTCTGCATAAGTGGTTTAAACTTCTGCATGAGTGGTTGATGCCTGTACCTGAGTAGCTGAAGCCTTTGTATGGGTCATTGAAGTATCTGCATGAGAGGTTTAACCTTCTAAATGAGTTTCTAAAGCTTCTGCATAATTAGTTTAAGCCTCTACATGGGTGGTTGAAGCTTAATTGTGGGTGGTCGAAGCCTCTACATGAGTGGTTGAAGCCTGTACATAAATGGTTGAACTCTTTGTATGGGTTATTGAAATTTCTGCATGGGTGGTTTAGGCCTGTACATGAGTGGTTTAAGCATGTTCATCAGTGATTCAGTTCATAAGTGGTTTAAGCCTCTACATGAGTGATTGAAGCTTCTTAATGGATAGTTGAAGCCACTGCATGGGTAGTTAAAGCCTCTACATGGGTGGATGAAGCCTCTACATGGGTGGATGAAGCTTCTTCATGGGTGTTTAAAGCCTCTGCATGAGTGGTTTAAGCTTCTTCAAAGGTGGTTGAGTCCACTGTATGAGTAGTTATAGCCTCTACATGGGTGGATGAAGCTTCTACATGGGTGGATGAAGCTTCTTCATGGGTGTTTAAAGCCTCTGCATGAGTGGTTTAAGCTTCTTCAAAGGTGGTTGAGTCCACTGTATGAGTAGTTATAGCCTCTACATGGGTGGATAAAGCCTCTATATGGGTTGATGAAGCCTCTCCATGGGTGTTTAAAGCCTCTGCATAAGTGGTTTAAGCTTCTTCAAAGGTGGTTGAGTCCACTGTATGAGTAGTTATAGCCTCTACATGGGTGGATGAAACCTCTACATGGGTGTTTAAAGCCTCTGCATGAGTGGTTCAAACTTCTTTAAAGGTGGTTGAGACCACTGTATGAGTAGTAATAGCCTCTACATGGGTGGATGAAGCCTCTACATGGGTGTTTAAAGCCTCTGCATGAGTGGTTCAAGCTTCTTCAAAGGTGGTTGAGTCCACTGTATGAGTAGTTATAGCCTCTACATGGGAGGATGAAGCCTCTTCATGGGTGATTGAAGCCTCTGCATGAGTGGTTGAAGCTTCTTAATGGATGGTTGAAACCACTGCATGGGGAGTTATAACCTCTACATGGATGGAGAAAGCCTCTACATGGGTGTTTAAAGCCTGTGCATGAGTGGTTAAAGCCTATTCATAGATGGTTGAAGCCATCATGGGTAGTTATAGCCTACATGGGTGTTTGAAGCTGCTACATGACATCAAGTAAGAATGCTTGAATATTGTTTAAAAGCTTGATATTGGCACACTTAATTCTAAATGAAAAGGCTTTGGTGTAGTTCACAGACTTCATCCTTTAAATCGCCCCCAGAATTGTGGATTTGAAAAAAATTTCAGCAGAGTGCTGTAAAAGAAAAAAAGTCTTCTTCTGAAGTGACCGAGTTGAACACTTCAGAGAAATATTACAAGGATTTTGGAGTATCAGTAAATTTTGGCCACAATACAATCCAAACATCTAAGGGGAAATTCATGGACTGCCCTATTTGTCCTTCAGCGAGGCAGATAGATATATGACTTCCAGTGAGAGCACTTCACTCATAGAGATGAGAGTAAAGACACAGTAGTCTTTGATTATAAGTGGAATTGAGAAGAAAGAGAAAGGAGGATGAAGTAAGCTCCTGTACCCTGTACTCTACTGTATGCGGGATTGATTCAGTGCTAGAGGGTCATTTTTCAGCTCGGCAAGAGGGAGGAAATAAATCATGTGCGGACGTCTGGAGGTGGAGGTGTGCTGTGATGGAGAGGTGGCTAATGGCTGCTTCTTCAGCTGCCAGCCGCCTGACCCCGCAGGTCAAAGCAATAATGAAAGCATCCTGGCCTTTATCTCTTCTGTCTGCCCCCCAAAGACCTCCCTCGTTCTCTCTAGCTCCTTCCCTTACTCCTTTTCTCGCTCTCCCACATGGACAGGCCAGTCTGTACATGAACGGCTTAAGCACAGGTAATAGCTCAAACACGGGGTGTCTGTCAATGTTGGGTGTTGTTCTATCACCCACCCTTTCATCCTTTGACTTCTAGTCGTTTTAAATTGTACTGTATCAGTATTGACAGGTAATATGTTGACCTTTACTTGAATCAAGCGTGGTGAAGGTTTTAACCCCTGGGATTTTGTTTCTGTATTTGTCATGGAGGGCTTTTGTAGGTTTTAGATTCTAGCTAAAAAAAAAAAAAAACTGGATAAACTCTCGGAAAATAAATCTGCCTAATTAATGGTACTAATGGTTTGAAAAAACAATTGTATGGCTTAAAAATGAATATTTGAAGAGTAAAAATATTTGTTTTAGACATTAGCATGGTGTTCTTGTGCAAAAAAAAAAAAAAGTCCTACACCTTTGCCAGCATAAAGAAAGCAACGAGCTATAAAAATGCATGACATGCAAATGAGCAACGCTTTCGTTCCATTCTGTTATTCCGAAGAAACACACTGTAATTAGGCCTCTTTACAAGCAGGCTTCTTGGCACCAAACACCCGCGTTAACATCCCTATACTGCTAGCCAGCTAGTCATCCAGCAAACTAGCTGACATAGATTTAAAAACATGATACAAGTCTTTAAGGTTAAATGAGGTTTAATCTCTATTTATTTCATATTTTACGTTATTTAGATGACTTTTCTAAATGTCTTGATTGTCTCTATATGCAAAAATATGATTATAGTAATATTAATTGGAATATTTATACATATAATAAAACTGTAAAGTTGGCCTGTCTGTACATTGAAGATATTTGCGAAATAATTATTTGGGAGGATGTAAGATGAGTAATAGAAAACATTAAGATGGTTTGGGGAATTTTTGTCTGTCTGTCTGTCTGTCTGTTTGTTTGTGCATGCATCACATAAAAACTACTGTATGGATTTGAATTGGGTTTTCACAGGCGTATTTAGCCGAGCTTGAGGTAACATATAGGCTTTGTTTCATCACAATTGGTCCATGGGAAGAGAAGATATGCTACTTTGAAATTTAAATAGAAAACGCCTTTATATTATTAAAAAAATAGACTTTGGAAAAATCATTAGTTCATCTCAAAAATCAACAGATGGCGCTGTACATTAGAGTACATACAGTTTAGACTACTAAGACACAGTGGGGAAAAATAAGGTTCAGAATGATGTGTGATTGGTTTCCTATCACTTGTTTGCATGTTGCATTTTTCATGTCACTGTGTGGGTTAATTAACCTCGTTATTGCCCTGATTCTATTGTGTGTAGGTGCCACAACGGACTGACTGGGAAAGTCTCTCACTCACAAGTACGAGATGAGGAAGGACAAGGCTAGTGGAAGAACCTCAGGTCGACTTATTCGTATAGAAATGCAATTAATAAAACCACTCACTACGAAATGCACAGATGCACACAGATCATTAATAATAATAATAATAATAATAATGATAATAATAATAATAATCAGATTGATTCTTCTGTTTTGTGTAAAATATTTAAGATTAGCTGTACATAACATTGGATATCATTTCATATTTCATTTCATGATTTCACGTTAGCAGCAATTTAGAAAAAAGTTAAGCACCGAGATACTGTAATTATTATTTAATATAATATTAATTATTTTATTTATAATAACACATACATGGTATATACAACTTTTACAAATATCTTAAAGCCCAAACAGATTATATAGATATACGTACTATAATTAGAAAATAATATAGGATGAGTGTTTAAGTCAAAATGGGACTAAAATAGTTTTTTTTTAAATGCATGTGTGTGTGTGTGTGTGTGTGTGTGTCGATAAATGCTCAAGTTTGAATCCAAACCTTTCTGCACAGGAGAAGATTTTATAACCATGATGAATGCCGTGTGTGTGTGTGTGCGTGTGTGTGTGTGTGGTTATCACCACGCTTTGATCTTTCCTATGCACACAATTACGTCGTTCTTTCCGCTCTTTCATCTTGGGTCTGACAGCAATCATCTCATCCATGTTCGGTGCTGGTGAAGTGCCACCTTTTCATAAGGTCCGAAAGAATGAAACGTCTCCCGCATTCATATTCACTCGGACTGAGTACACTCTGTGGAGTGCTGTTTTTACATTTTTAACTTTAACACAACATCCAGTTCTTCAGCGATTTCACACATTGTTGCTTTTGTGCTTCAGGGACACAGAGTGGCGTCTACTGTATAAGTATGAATAAAATGAAATACCTGTGTGTTTACAGTGTATCGATGTGAATACTGGACTCTTATCACGGACGTCATATTGGACAAACAGACTTAAGGCGGAGTTAAAACAACCAGGCAAAATGTAATAGAGTCTTATATGCGCAGAATAAAAGAACACGGTTGTGAGAGTAAATAAAAACTTTCTTTTTTCCTCTATATAATCTCCTGATACACTAATGCGCTAATCCCAGTGTTTCACTTGTGCTCGAACACCATCAAGGTAGAAAGTTTTCTCAGTACTCACAGTATTTCACATGTAAAACGCTGGCCTCCCAGGAACTCCTTTAATGGTCCAAACATGTGGAAATGACTTAGAGCGAGGTCAGGACCGTACGGGGGATCTGGCAGTAACTTCCAGCCGAGTTCCTGTAATGTGCAAGTGGTGTTGGTGAATGATTGCGTGTACAGTTCCCACCGACAGATGCGTCTCTTCTGCAGGTTTACGATTTATCGCTAAATGTTCACAGGAGCGACTGCAGTGGGCTCCGAGCCGCCTTTAAAACATTTGCACAATTCGAATGTTTAACTGCACCGCCTTCATTCAAAAGACATTTTATCGATATTAAGTCAAGGTTTGACTTAAACACCCCTTGTAATATATTACTGTTTTTATGATAATAACTAAATTCTCTAATAATAATGATTTTTTTTTTATTAATCTAAGGAAAATTAAAAAAAAAAGTTTTTTTAAACAGAGATAAAAATTGATATAATCGAGTTGTCATTGTTGAGATGATTACTTAACATTTATTTATTGTTGAGATGATGATTTAACATTTATGGAAGGATCCTCCAGCAATAGAGCTTTATAAAGTTCCATTTTCAGACTTTGTGGTTTTTTTATAATATGACAGAAAATCCTGGAAAGTAAACGCGTGATATTATTATAACTATAATAGTTATAATAATAGGAACTAAGTTGTCGTGTGGATGTTTACTGAAATATAAGTATAAATTTAAAGAATTTTTGAACATTTGAAAAATGTATTATTATTATTATTATTATTATTATTAAAGTTTATTAGTACTGTATGAATTTAAAGAGGATTAACCATTTGAAATATTTATTATTATAATTATTATTATTATTAAGTTGATTATTTTTCATTAATATTGTATAACCCTGTGACGTGCCTTACAGCTGGAACTACTTTTAAATCTGTTGTTTTATTAAATCAATCAACACCCAAAAACCAACCAGAATCAAGAATTCTACAGCACCGTGACAGCAACAAGTTATTTTTATCACACTCCGTGGTTTTGCCCAGCATCAGTAATAAGTACACAAACAGGAACAGCATGAACCATTCCTTGTTGCTTTGTCACTTCTTTTTTCTCTCTCTCTCTCTCTCTTGCTCTGAGTCTCACTGTATCTGTGCCGCTCCTCTCAGGCTCACTCAAGTGCCGGCGAATCAATAGCACGACCCTATAGCGTGAGAGCAGCCTGAACAAGCTACAGCGTGGCCTCACACTCACACGACATGTATTCGTGAGGTGATACAGGATGTGTGTGTGTGTGTGTGTGTGTGTCAGAGCATGCGAGTGTGTTCGTGTATATCATGTATACTTTAAGGAGACGTATGTATGGTGTCGAAACACTACTAGATGAATGAGTTTTGCATACGCATGCACGTACAGTAGTACTTTCCATTTCGAGAGGGATGAAGCGATGAACGCTTGTTTTTCTCCTGTGGCTCTTCCCGTGTGCCAGAGGAAGTGTTCTGATTAGGAGAATGCTGAGCCTGATTAGGGCAAAACATGAGCCAAACCATTTGCATTTCATCTCCATGGAGCCACAAAGCTTTTCTGATTAATCCGCACAGATAACATAAAGCTATGTAAAAAAACAAAAAAACAAAACAAAACAGGAATTCAAGAACAAAATTTTCCAGCAAAAAAAGGCTAAACATCAGTGCAAATCCTGACAGGTGGTGGTGTTCCATAAATTTATTCTACCCATCATTTTATCCTACCCAAACTTACCATAATTATGTAGATCAAAAAACACCATGTATTGCAGCTGTAGCATTCCGTCCGTAAATCTACAATACCGCCATAAGCTTGTGCTTTTAAGTTAAGTATTGAAATTAAAAAAGTATTTTTATATTTTATTTGAGTAATTTCACAATCGACTTGAGCATTGACAGATACTTTAACAGTAAAACTACTTGTGCTACCAGCCTTAGAACTACTGTATTGTAGGGGCCAGGGGTAGCTTAGTGGTTAAGGCATTGGACTACGGTTCGGAAGATCCCAGGTTCAAATCCCACAACCACCAAGTTGCCACTGTTGGGCCCTTGAGCAAGGCCCTTACCCCTCAACTGCTCAGATGTGTAATGAGATAAAAAATGTAAGTCGCTCTGGATAAGAGCGTCTGCCAAATGCCTAAATGTAAATGTACTGTATAAGGATTATGCAATATTCTATAACATTGAAAACAATGTCACAAAGTGCTACTTATATGTCAGAAAATGCTACCTTAAATAAAGTTAAATACGGATTGTATACAGTATGTTTCAACGCTACACCAATTTTAGACTAAAGCTAGGAAATACTGATAAAGTAGCAAAAACTGATATAACCATTAATTTGTGCTACTGGTAGGAAATTATGACAAGATAGTGGGAAAATTATACAGTAGAACGTTGGCCCTATTTTCAATCAAAATCCTACTTATTGTGACCACCCAATCACATCGCTTCTTTATATCACGCGACCAGTATAGCAGAACTCCCGGATTCATGAATTGTTGAATGTTATATATTATATACTGTATAATTATAGTGAAAACTAAATTAGCTTAAAGTAGAGCCTCTCTTTCGTCCTAGTCAATTTTAGTTAATTTGTGCATGTATTCAATACAATATAAACTGAAATTCAAAAGTTAAATGACTTAGGGCAAAAAATATCTTTAAATGCTTTAAATAAAGTTTGTTTGTGAGGGTCTACAGTCTATGATGTTTTGAAGTGCTTATGGAACTGAAACTGTCATACGATCCATGTCTGTTTCACTGGTCTACAAAAAAAAAAAGCAACAACAGGCAAATCTCACTGATTTTGGTTCTTGATTTTAACCTGATGGGAATGCCAGGTTTAAAAGTAATCCAGCTAAGTGGCTAAAATACATACAGATTCCAATTAATTTCTTCCCAGGATCTTGTATTGATGATGGGTGTGTAAAACTGTTGTCCTCTCTAGCACATCCCAAACATTCTGAATGAATGAGGTTAAGGTCTGGACTCTCTGGTGGCCAGTCCATGTACAATATGAAACTAATGTTTGAACAACTCTTTCACAATTTAAAACTGATGAATCCTGGCATGTCGTCTTGGACTATGCCCGTGCCATCAGGAAAGACAACAACAACATCCATTAATGAAAAAAACCTGTTTATTCAACGTCAGCTGACCTTATTTTTGGGCACATACAGTAACGTTGCTGAACCTACACCTGACCAACAGGAGCAACCCCAGATCACATCACTGCCTTCACAGGCTTGTAGGGTAGGCACTAAGCATGGTGGGTGCATCACTTGCCTCTCTTCTTACCCTGAACAAGATGAATTTGACATCATCAGACCACATGACCTTTTTCCAATGTTCCACTGTCCATTGTTTCTGCTCTGTAGCAAATTGAAGCCTTTTGACTCACTGATGTGTTTTTTCTTAATCCTACACAGCTGTTTAGTCCCAGTCCCTTTTTTTCGAGGCCTCGTCCCATTTAACATGTAGAAATGCTTTTATTTCACTATTAAACATATCGGTGAGGTCTACTGTCTAACATCTTTGACTCGACCACACGATATGTCTTCTGATGGGGCTGTTTAAGAGATGAGAAGCTCCTCAGTTAGGGTTCAATAACTAAGCCATATTCATCACTGCAGTAATTATCTAATGGAAGACTCTTACTCATTTGCTTAGTTAAATCCAGGTGGTGATTTTGTTTTTGGCCAGACAGTGTATATAGATCTGTACTAAAATGATACCTTTTCCAGGCAGACTTTTCCCACCAAATTGTAAAGTTACAATTGATGAGTACGGTGAGCGATTTCAGCAGGACATGAGCTCTATGGAAATAAGGTATCAAGGCAAATGGAGTCCATCAATGGTTACAGCTGTAGGATTACTGCAGAACAGTAAGAACACACGCTCCAGTCAAAAAATACACTTGAATGAACCATTTTTAAGACTTTCTGTGCTTCAGAGATGAAAGCTGTTAATTATTATGCAATTTGATAAGCAGAATTAAAACAGGACAATTAAAGATATTTCGGTTTTAATTTAAGGGCTATATAAATTGGTAATATTGTATAATACAGTGTTGATAAGAAATTGTAAAAATAGGTCTTTATATATATTGATTCTTGCCTCTTAACGTCACCACTTCTGTACATGGATGTTTACAATGATAAGTGTATCTAAGAATGTTATGCAAATTTTACAACAAAATAAAAAAAAAGCTCTCATTCAGAATCTAATATTCAACTCTTTATGTGACTCATAAGAAATGTACAATTACTATATTATATAGACAATATATACATCGGCCTAAAATTAAAACTCTGAAATCTTTAAGACTGTAGTCATCAATAGTTAATAATTTAGCTCATGAAAATACATAATTTATCAACTTGCATCTTTAAAGCGAAGAAAGTCACAAAAATTGTTGTCCCTCGGTACACAAAGTGTGTAACTTTAATATAAAACATTTTAATTTCAATGTCTACGGCAATAACATGGCTCTTTGACAACATTTATGTTTATTAATGTACATTCTCCGTACAGCAGCAAAACAACACAGATATTCTCTGATTATTTGTTTATTGTATTTTGTCTGAATCGGTTTGCAAAAAGGCCTAGAAATTAACTTCTTAATTAAAAAACATTTTCATGATTTTACCAGCAGAGAGAGCTGAAGATGTGATTCTTATTCTTCTCGTATGTATTTGTTTATGATTTAAAAAAAACCTTCTTTTTTAAATTGATTTCTAAAACTGTCTTCCTAAAATGATTTATAATCTCTAAAACCATCACATCATGCTTTATTTGTTTCAGTCTGTGTGCGTTGCAAGTGCCAGATCTGAACAGTTGGTGAAGCGCTGATGGATTTTAGAGTTAAAGAATGTGTGAGTCGCTGATTTATTGCCCTGGTGAGAAATTAAAACTGCTTGGTGTGTAAGAAAGAGCATCTGGTGGCTTTTTAATAAAAATGCCTTTTAAAAAAAAAAAAAAAAAATTGCAGACTCGTGGTTGCTCGCTGCTGCTCGTCTCTTCAAAGGCTTTGCGAGTCTTTTATCTTAGAGGACGGCAAATGGCATTGTAATGACACATGGACCAAGGCGCCGGATTGCA
Organism: Clarias gariepinus; assembly: GCF_024256425.1. Classification (NCBI taxonomy): domain Eukaryota; kingdom Metazoa; phylum Chordata; class Actinopteri; order Siluriformes; family Clariidae; genus Clarias; species Clarias gariepinus. The sequence continues at coordinate 4,055,639 of NC_071123.1, read as the reverse complement.
CTTAATAATGTTTAACACAGCCTTCCAATAAGCAATTTTCCCCCCTTTTAGGAATGTGAAATGCTCTTTTTTCCTTCAGTGGTTTGCCCCCGTTTTTCCTTTTTTTTCTCTCTCTTTCATGTACGTGCAGACACGAAGGTGCATTCACTCTGTCTCGCTTTGTCTCAGAATTTTTACAGCATTTCACAGCAACTGCGTAGTTTAAAGTTAATCATTTTACATAAAAAAAAAACCCAGAATGAACTCCCACATTACTGTTGCAGGTGTATTTTTGTACAAAATTTGGAGTGGTGTTCAAGTCAAACCGAGACTTGATTGTGCTGAATAACAGAACACAGTTATGCACTTATACCAGTCTTTCAGTGGTGCTTTGACATGTTGAAATAGCTTGGAGCGAGGTCAGGACTGTCAGGTGGATGTAGCAATAACTCCCAGGTGTATTCTCATAATGTACATGTGATGGTTGTAAATAACTGTGTGTACAGTTCCCACAGACAAATGCATCTCTTCGGCAGGTTGATGAAACACCTGCTACGTAAATGAGCATGTTTACGGAGGGAAGGCAAATCAAGCAATAACATATAATGATCAGCAGGTGGCAACATTTCCACTTTAAATACTAAACACCACTGTGATTAT